>NC_068356.1:24429806-24672135 GCF_020536995.1 Dreissena polymorpha | reverse complement strand
ATTTAAAACATTAAGTTATATGAAATCACCTTGCACAGAACATTGTCATGCATATCGATTCGTTATACTGACTATGTGAACATGTTTTATTAAGCTGTACGTTTACCAAAACCATACTGAAGTATTGTCTGTCAATTTGCCTTTGCTAAAATTTGCAAGCAACTGTGAAAAATCTCATTTATCTTGAAATCATTATTTACATGTTCTTGCATAATTTTTTCACACAATCGCTCCTCAACACCATCAGGACTAGGTCGTCCTACATCAAAAATAATTCAGGACTTCTATCACTTCAATCTTTTCACTTCCACTTACCAAAATCATGCTACTTTGCAAATTACATACCACATATGTATATTTTGCACATTTGCATCAAATATTATGATGAAGATGTCAGTGCCATTGATCGTTAAGACAGAGACGCGAAAGACATAAGGGTTTAAAACAGTGTTGGTTTTTTCTGCTATTGCAGTCGTCCGAAATACTGTCGGTCCTCGGATTTTGATATTCCGTAATCATTGGCAAATTGGGAAATGATTCTAATATACCGGACCTCGTGACTTTTTATCAAACCAAAGTTCTTTTACATTTAACTGCCGTAAAATTGTGTGACCTGTTTGAACATTAATACCTATAATATTTATTTTCCTTATATATTTAATTTTGCATTCAGAAAATAATAGTCTCCTTCTAATATGTAGAGTAAATGGTGTTTTATAGTTTGTTGTGGGTTACACAGATAGTTGTACCAATGATTATTTAATCCATGTCTTGCTTCTAAATTGTTCATGGGTTCTTATATTATTTCATTGTTCACTGATGTGTACTTGTTTCTAACTTGAACAGAAAATTGATGGCTTGGCTTGAGTTTATTGAATATATTTTAATAACCAATTAATTGAAAACATATAAACAAATATACAATGCAACACATAAATGGAAAACATTTCAATGAACACACAAACTTTGTTTGTCATGATAACATGTATCTGGTTGTTCTGGACTTCATGTGTAAAATGATTGTTTAATTATGGCATGTCTTAAATACTTAATTTTAGATAATGGATGCATTTTACATCTGCTGTGTTGCCTTTGGATGGCAGTGTTCTCCATGTAGCAAGTACAGTATGGACTGCCCATTTTTGGGACAAGACCCTGATAAACACAGGTTTTTAAGCGAGGTATGTAGCATGTTCAATAATCAAATCTTAATACCTTAACTTTGAGGCATTCCGTGAACATTTAAACATTTACATTAAAATGACAGCACATTAACGTTATTAAGAAATAACCCTTTGCATGACCAATATGATGGAAACCATATTTTAGCTCACCTGAAATTAAAGGGCTGAGATTTTGTGACAGTTGCTGGAACATGTAAAAACTTTTAAGCATTGAAATATTTTTAAATATTATGAAATATGGTCATAACTGCATGAAGATTCATGTTAAATCTGTGCATTTACTTGGTATTTATTAGGATTTGTTTGATGGTCTCAATGAATAAAATTTATAAAGCATTGATTAAAAAAGTCTACATGTATATTGTTATTTTCAAGAATAAATTGATTGAGTATTATAAGTTCGGCTGTTTTCAGAGAAAACTCGAGGTATTGTCATAGCCAGCTCGTGCTGTCCGACGTCTGTGTCGTGCTAAAACCTTTACTTTGGCTCAAATGAAAGTGCTTCACTTACAACTTTGAAACTTTATATGTAGATGCACTTTGATGTGTTCTACACACCACACTCAATTTAAAGGTCACTAGGTTCAAAGGTCAAGGTCTTTGTGTGATTTAAAAATAATTCTGACAAGCTTTCATTTATTCAAGACTGAACCTGCCGCCGAGCGTTGCTCTTGTCTTAAGTGTATTTTCTATGCAAGGGTGCAGATACTGGAGTATGATCATCTGGTTGGTGCAGTCAATGAGGGTGGATTCCACTGGTCTCTTATAGTAAGTGAAAATGATTCTCAATTTACTTGCGAAATATCACGGTTGTCCAATTTTTAACTTGGATACATGTATAAATGGCATGAAACATTGTCTACTGGGCCTCTACAAAAATTGATTCCATAACAGAGCTGGGCCAAAATTTGCCCTGTCCTGTGATGAATCTTTTTTTCCTCTATGTGAACAGTAAACCCTTCAAAAATCTTCACTCAAAACACATGGCATAGAGCTTACATTTTTGGCATTCGTATAGTGGGCTTCTACAAAGATTGTTGAGATTACAGGCTTGGGGCCAAAAGTTAGGCCCACCCTGGGGCCCAATATGTTTGCCCTACATGTATATACTAAAAAAACTTCACAAATAGTCTTCTCTTAAACCACAAGGCATATAGATAAATATTGTGCATACAACATTGCCAAGTGGACATCTGCCAATATTGTTCAAATTTAGGCACACAGGTTAAAATTTGCCCTGTCCTGCTGGGCCATTGTGTTCATACAAGAAAGTATGTAGTTAGTAAAAACTTAAAAAAACCTTCTCTGAAAACATAAGGCATAGATAAAAGTTTTTGGCATGAACAATTTATAGTATTTTCATCTTGATTGCTAAATTTATTTTTCTTGTTCAAAAAAATATCCCCAACCTGGAGCAGTCAAATTATTTTTATGTATGTACATATAAAAAAACTTTAAAATTTTCTAAATAGGTTAAATTTTCAAGATTCCTGCCAGTGGGACTAATTATTAAGATCGCATATTATTCAGGTTAGCACCCCAAGGCCCTCTGGGGGCCTCTTTTATTTTCTTCAGGTTGTGCAACCGAAAGACAACAAAGTTTGTACATAAATCCGATGGGGGAGCAGAATGTTTCCCAGCAACAGATCCTGCAACAATGGATGTAAATGTGTACATTATTTAATTAAACAGGTTAGATACATTTAACTTCATATACTAAATTAGAAAATATCACAGACTGTAAAATGCTATGTAAATATTTAACTTGCAAATAATCATCATTTATATAAAAGTTTACACTGATCAGATTGTGGAGGTTTGGTGTCATGTCCGTTACCGAAATTAGACTTCCTGACAATATGTAGCATAAGCGTAATTCCTTCTAAGTTTGATTGACACCTTTCAGTGGTTTATGGGAATAATTGCTACCAAGAACTTTTTTATGTCCCCCACCACTATAGTGGGGGACATATTGTTTCTTCCCTGTCTGTAAGTCTATCTGTCTGTAGGTTTGTTTGTTGGTTTGAGTGTATGTTTGCGTCAAACTTTAAAATTTGCCATAACTTTTGCAATATTGAAGATAGCAGCTTGATATTTTGCATGCATGCATGTGTATCTCATGGAGATGCACATTTTGAGTGGTGAAAGGTCAAGGTCATCCTTTAAGGTCAAAGGTCAAATATATAGCTTCAAAGCGGCGCAATAGGGGACATAGTGTTTCTAAAAACACTTTTCTTGTTTAACCATGTGACCCTGACATTAACCTAACTAAAAATCCTGATAATTTACATTTAGGCTTAGTACTAGCACTTAGCAAGTTTCATTAATATTCCTGCATTGGTTTTGTTACGAGAAGAGGCGTGGACAAGGGAAACATTTCTTTACTTTATGCTTTTGTTTGCTCTTGTTTGAAGTACAATAAATCCATGTTTTAACCTTCTAACCTTGACCCAAATAAATCCTCACAGTATGCAGAACCAAGCTAGCTATTAATAAATCTGACCAAGTAACATTAAAATCCTTCATTGATTTATGCAAAGAAGCACTGGCAAGGTAATTATGTTTTTAACCTTGTGAACTTGACTTAATTGACAAATCTGCCAATATGCAAACCAAGGCTTGGTAATGAACACTCCTTCTAAGTTTCTTTTTAATCCTTTAAGTGTTTTATGAGAATAAGTGCTGACAAGATGCAAGGAACATCTAACCAGACATCCTGACATCACTCTGGACAGCGCAAAAATATGTCTCCATTACCAGCTAGGGAATTTCATTCCTTATTCATTCCAAAATTTAGCAAATAATATTTGTACTCATAATGTATCATTTATGGTGATTTGATGATGTTGTTTTTTTACTTTTTGCTTTTGAACAGTAAATTTGTGCACATTCGGCGCTTATCCAGCATTGATATGGGCGGACCAATACATTGGAACATACTCTGCCCACGTCATGCAAAACAGTCAGATTCAATATCTTGCGGTGTCTACGTTTTAAAGGTAATGGAATCTGTTATTTGTACTTCCCAATGATTTTTTTTCTTTAAGCGTTGTTTGTCTTTTTGTCCATCTGTGACACTTTTCTGTCCACAGCTGTTTCTTAACTTTTCTTGTAATGAACCTTAAAAATTAATTTTCTATTATCATGTGCATTGGTACACGCATTCAATTTATCTGCATCAACTTGGTATAAGCCATAGTTATCCTCTTCATTGATTGAAGTAGGAATCTGCATCAACTGGTAAAAGCTAGTTATCCTCTTCATTGATTGAAAGTAAGGAATCTGCATCAACTTGGGTAAAGCCATAGTTATCCTCTTCATTGATTGAAATTAAGGAATCTGCATCACTTGGTAAGCCATAGTTATCCTCTTCATTGATTGAACGTTAGGAATCTGCATCCTAACTTGGTAAGCCATAGTTATCCTCTTCATTGATTGAAAGTAAGGAATTTCTAACTTTTTTTGCTTTCCATAGCTGTTGCTCAGTAACTATTGTATGGAACTACATGAAACTTGTAATGAATATGTAATGTTCATAAATGTTTGTGCGTGCCTAAGTATTACTTGGATTGCCTTGGTAAATTAATTTTCCAAACCCACTTAATTGGTTGAAACAGTTGTGTTTTTTCTGCCCAATGCTACCCTCTCAGTAAATTCAATGATATTAACAACTTTAGTAAGCAGAAGGCTACCTGCAAAATCAATCCCTAGAGTTGTGCTCAGCAAAACACAACTAACTAGAAGAACGGAGACAAATAGCCAGAAGACGGCTTTCTGAAGGGGGTAAATAATTTTATATTTCCAACAAAAACGAACACTGTATATATTTTATCATTTATCAGCTTTTTCCACCATTTTATCATTTATCAGCTTTCCACCAAAATGATATATATGTTTTATATGTTTTGATTTAAAACCAAAGAAAAGCAAACCGTATTATAACTTACCAGTGTTTTTTTATCCAGAAAAGTTCTTTTTATGCTTTCTTAAGTGAATTACTTTCCATTGCTTTTTTTACTGGATTATGAAAAAAAAATGTCAATAGGAAAATGATAGAAAATTGGCTTTACAAATAAGAAACAAATCATTGCAATATGATTATATTTTTTATTAGCTCACTGAGTCGATATAGCTCGAGGTGAGCTATTGTGATCACTCAGCGCTCCGGCGTCCTGTCCGTCCGTCTGTCTGTCTGTAAACATTTGTAAACATCTTCTATCTACACCATTGAGCCAATTTCACTAAATTTCATGTGGAGCATCCCTAGGTCATGGGACAAAAGAATTGGTAAAAAAAAAATTGATCACATAACCAAGATGGCCGCCATGACCATATATGGTAAAAACCTTAAAAAATCTTCTTGTCAGAAACCGCTCATCAAATTTTCAAAAAAATTTCACATGGATGACCTTTGAAGGCTCCCTTGAAAAAGTTGTTTCAAAGAAATTTGATTCGTCAAAAAACATGGCCGCAGGAGCTCGTTGAACTTTGCATGTTTATTCGTTTTTGCCTATTTTGTGAAAACTTTAAAAAATCTTCCACATTTTTTGTCCGATCCTTTCCAAATTTGCACAGTGTCTTATATCGATGAGGACACGAACCCTACAAAAAAATGAGCATTATTGGTCCATGAAGTACAGAATTACCTCCCCTTGAATTGAGAAAATGGTGTTTATGCAATAAAGTCCAAATTTTTCATCCAATTATTTCCAAACTTGTAAGGATTTAGCATGGTTCAAACAAGGGAAACAACTACGGTTTATGCATGTTCTTTTTATTACAGATTTACCTCCCTTTAATTCATTCAAAATCTCATTTTACGCACGAAGCATTCAAAGTCTTGACCTGGTAAATGAGCCCCATATTTACTGCCAAGTGTAGGTTAGCCTTTTTCCCAATTTGGATCATTTCTTAGTATTGGTCTTGTAATGCTGGCCTACTGCCTTTCTGCTACTGCTACTGCGTACTATTACTACTACTACTACATACTACATAATACTCTACTACTACTACTACTACTAGCTCACACTACTACTACGCACTACCACTACTTCTACTACTACTACTACTACTACTAGGTACCACCACACTACCACCACCACCACCATCCTTCCTACTACTTACTTGGCACTACTACTACTTTACCACTACTACTACTACTACTACTAACTACTACGTACTACTACTTCTACTACCACTACTACTAGCTACTACTACTACTACTACTACTACTACTTCTACTACTATTCGTCTTAAATGTATCATTTTTCTTACATATTGTGTGTTATTATAACATATTTGTATCAATATTTATACAATTCAGCACATATAAAAATCGTATATACCCGCTTTAATGATTTATTTAAAATGATACCCCATTATAATAATAATCCTGTAAGATAGGTGTTTGAATAAGTATTAAAAAAATCCCCAGGGCACTTTAACTAAAAATGAAGTAGAATGTAATCATCAAGAGTCAAGACTAAAATTTACTAAAGTGTTTTGCTATGCACTTATGATAATTGATGAAATTGTTAAGTCAAAGAAATGAAACACACACACAAAATTCCAATACTGTCCCTGTGGAATTGGAACTCACACACTACAGAATCTGCTGGTTTGCATGTACAGTGTGAACATGTATATGTAAATGAATTTATATTGCACTTTGGATGCCCCCAGGGGTTATACTGTTTTGCGCATGTAGGTCTGTCGGTCGGTCCGTCCACCAAATGGTTTCCAGATGTTAACTCAATAACGCGTAAACCTAGGATCATGATACATTATTGGTACAATGATTATGACTGGCACATGTCCCCTATTGATTTTCAGGTCACTTCTTCAAAGGTCAAGGTCACATTGACTAGAAACAGTAAAATTGTTTCCGGATGATAACTCAAGAATGCTTAGGCCAAGGATCATGTAACTTCATAGGTACATTGATCATGATTGGCAGATAACCCCTATTGATTTTCAGGTCACTAGGTCAAGGTCACATTGACCTGAAGCATTAAAATAGTTTCTAACATATTCACACAATGGCTGCCACTATAACTGACAGCCCATTCGAGGGGCATGCGTGTTTTACAAAACAGCCCTTGTTTGCATGCCTTGTTTGAAAAGCCATAGAAATAATATGTTTGGACACATGAATGACTAACTTAATTGCTGCAAATACTTTTAAAGCATATTTATTTATTCAAATTGTTAACTTACTTTTCTAGAATTCATTGAAGGTCATCTAGAAGAGATAGCAAGTAGCCCATCAGTCGAACATGAGGTAACAGCCACCTTACTATATTGATGTGAATTAGTTATAAAAATAAATATGTTTAAAAAATGCAGAAAAAGTTATCCGATGAAAGAGCAGTGGAATATCTTAGGCAAAGGACTCAGAATGGAAAGGGTTTGAGGAAACACTGTCTAGTCAGTAAGAAACACTTGATTATACAATCTCTTAGCAAAGCAATAAGAGTCACTGTTAAAAACGTGCCTTTGCTAACAAATCTTTACTCAAAGTTAGGATAATTTCTGTTGTTGCTTTTCTATAATTCCTTTCTGATCTGATTTCCCATTCACATGATATTTCATCTCCAACATTAAAATATTAGGAAAACATAAGTGAATAATCACAGGAGTAATGAGATTGCAGCTGTCATTTATGGTAGAGAAAATGAGAATACAAAAACATAAAGGAAGTAAATATGAGTATATCCTGATCATTTTGCAGAACTCGGACCAGCTCGCAAACACCCCTGCCTCTGCCATGGAGTTGGAAGGGCGAGACACTGACCCAGTAGTCGATCATGTGGCAACAACTAGGGTACTCTATTTATGTGAACTAATTGTAAACATAAATATATCCAAAAATGCAGAAAAAGTTATCCGATCAAAGAGCAGTGAACTATTTTAGGCAGCAGGTGACTTAGATTGAAAATGGCTTGAGAAAACACTGTCTAGTCAGTAAGACACAATTGATTATACAATCGCGAAGCAAAAGGAATCAGAGTGACTGTTAAAAGTGTGCTATTGCTTTCAAATCTTTTATGGGTATTATGGTAATTTCAATTCTTTCTTTTCTATAAGTCCTTTCTCATTTAAGATCCATTCACATGATATTCCATCTACTACATTAAAATACTAGGATAACATGAGTGAATAAGCACATTAGGAATGAGATTGCAGCTGTCATTTACGGTAGAGAAAATAAGAATACAAGAACATAAAAGAAGTAAATATGAGTTCATCATGATCATTTTGCAGAACTCGGACCAGCTGGCAAACAACCCTGCCTCTGCCATGGAGTTGGAAGGGGGGAGACACTGACCCAGTGGTCGATCATGTAGCAACAGCCAGGGTACTCTATTTATGTGAATTAATTGTAAACATAAATATATCCAAAAATGCAGAAAAAGTTATCCGAGCAAAGAGCAGTGAACTATCTTAGGCAGCATACTTAGATTGAAAAGGGCTTGAGAAAACACTGTCTAGTCAGTAAGACACAATTGATTATACAATCGCGAAGCAACAGCAATAAGAGTTACTGTTAAAAACGTGTCCTTGATAACAAATATTTCATCTGTGTTATGGTAATTTCAATTCTTGCTTTTCTATAAGTCCTTAGTAAATAAAGGAAGTAAATATGAGTATATCATGATCATTTGAAACAATCATACAAATATGCATGGATTTTGAATTTCATATTGTGTTGAAGATTCATGAAAAGAAGAGTAAATTAAAACTTTAAATCTTAGAACAATTTGTTTAAGAATTATCTTAGAAACTTTAAGAAAACCAGCTTAAAGTATATGTGTAAAGATGACAGATCCAATATTTAATATGCATCTTTATATATTTTTCAGGTGAGTCAAAGCGGACACAGTTGATGAGGAAATATGCATCCAGCATTGGAAGCACAATTTTTCTTTAAAAAAATACAATTTATTTAATTTAATTTACATAATGCCCTGTCTGTTGGTTTGTTTGTTTGTGCAAACCTTAACATTTGCAATAACTTTTGCAATATTAAAGGTAGCAACTTCATATATAGCATGCATGTGCATCTCAAGGAGCTACACACTTTGAGTTGTGTAAGGTCAAGGTATTTTTTTTTTGGTAAAATTGATGAATTAATATGATATCTCTTTGCAAATTGTTTTAAAATTAATACATAACTTGTTTCAGAAACATTGTTTAATAACATTCAATTGTCATTTATTCGAATTTGAAAGTTGTCAAAAGTAATTATTTCTCCCTATACGGTAGCTTTAGGTATATGTGATATTTCATGAGAAAACTAGTCTTCATTGCATTACAAATTAATGAAGCATTCTTTACATTTGCTTTTATAACAAAAAAACCTAGTTTAGACTTGTAAAATTGATAAAAATAATTATTTGAACATAAAGTTTGACCAGAGTGTACAATTTAAACACACAAGTTTATAACGACGTGTATCTTGTGCTTTGCATTTGTTTAAAAGTTGCCTTATAATTGTGCGAAGCATGTCTTCTCAAATTAAAAATGCATCTTATTCAAAGGTGATCAGAACTAAATGTGTTTTTTTTAATAATTCAGGGATAACAAAAATCAGACTAAGAAACCATATGCAATAATTCATAGTCTGTTGTCTTCACAGAGAGAAACTTCAATAAAAAATATGCTGTCATTTTATAATACCTTCGTGTTTGCCTCACGGTTGCCTATTGATTTGTTTTAAAATAGGAAGTTTATAATGAGGTATATAACACAAAGAAATTTCATATTTGAATCATTTTTATGCTCCTCTAAAAAATTCTTGTCTGAGCTTTTTCTCAGTAACTTATTACGGGAATTCAATGAAACTTTATGGGAAGCTTCACTACCAAGAGGAGATGTGCATGTTATTAGCCAGTTATGGTCGGATGATTTTTCACAGAGTTATGGCCCATTGAAATTTTCCATTTACTGTACATATTGTGCATTCTTGTTCGGGCTATTTCTCAGCAACTAATGTCTGCAATTGAATGAAACTTTATGGGAAGCTTCACTACCAACAGGACATGTGCATATTATCAGCAAGTTATGGTCGGATGATTTTTCACAGAGTTATGGCCCTTTGAAATTTTCAATATACTGTACATATAGTGCAATTCTTGTCTGGGCTATTTATCCCCAACTAATGACTTGAATTCAATGAAGTTTTATGGGAAGCTTAACTGCCTTGAAGAGATGCGCGTGTTATTTGTGGGTTCTGGTTAGATGATTTATTTAGAGACTTATGGCCCTTTGAAATTGTTAAGTTGCTAAACCATCCATCCTATTATTTTGTCCAAAGTTATGCCACTCAAGATGTTTCCTTTTATCTGAATATATAGTGCAATATTGTGACCAAAAAAACTTTGGGGAGCTTCACCCATCTCTGACGGCTTGTTTTAATTAAATATTAATTGTAAATCCCATATCACCTTTTATCATACTTTTTTGTAATTGACAACTTGGTTTTCTGACAATTGTTTTCCTTGTTTTGTTTCAAATAGGCATGATATGGTTACTATTAAATCAACTTCATATGTTCTTCCCTTGTGATAAGTATTTTTAGCTCATCTATTTTTTGAAAAAAAATTATGAGCTATTGTCATCACCTTTGCGTCGGCGTTGGCGTCCGGTTAAGTTTTGCGTTTAGGTCCACTTTTCTCAGAAAGTATCAATGCTATTGCATTCAAACTTGGTACACTTACTTACCACCATGAGAGGACTGGGCAGGCAAAGTTAGATAACTCTGGCGTGCAATTTGACAGAATTATGTGCCCTTTTTATACTTAGAAAATTGAAAATTTTGGTTAAGTTTTGCGTTTAGGTCCACTTTTCTCAGAAAGTATCAATGCTATTGCATTCAAACTTGGAACACTTACTTACTATCATGAGGGGACTGGGCAGGCAAAGTTAGATAACTCTGGCGTGCATTTTGACAGAATTATGTGCCCTTTTTATACTTAGAAAATTGAAAATTTTGGTTAAGTTTTGTGTTTAGGTCCATTTTATTCCGTAAGTATCAAAGCTATTGCTTTCATACTTGCAACACTTACTAACTATCATAAGGGGACTGTGCAGGCAAAGTTATGTAACTCTAACTGGCATTTGGGCAGAATTATGGGCCCTTTATACTTAGAAAATTGAAAATTTGGTTAAGTTTTGTGTTTTGGTCCACTTAACCCCTAAAGTATCATAGATATTGCTTTCATACTTGGAACACTTGCAAACTATCATAAGGGTACAGTAAAAGGACAAGTTGCATAACTCTGGTTGTCATTTTTATGGAATTATGGCCCTTTTTTGACTTAGTAACTTTGAATATATGGTTAAATTTTGTGTTTCGATCCACTTTACTTCTTAACTATCAAGGCTATTGCTTTCAAACTTCAAATACTTTCATGCTATCATGAGGTGACTGTACCTGGCAAGTTGAATTTTACCTTGAATCCCCCCCCCCCCCCCTACCCGAATTGACCACCACACCCTCACACTATACCACCCCACCTCCACCCAAAATTTCATTTTATTTTAATGGTTAAACCCCCTCCCCCTCCCCCCCCCCCCGATTTTATTTTTTTTCGCATTTTTTTTCCCCTTTTTTTGAAAATAATGTCATAAATGTCCACATTCCCATGCTATACACCCCTCTTCACTCCACCCCTCCCTCCTTTGTGATTGAAAATGAGAGTCCCTTCACCTTTAAAAAGAAAATAGATGAGCGGTCTGCACCCGCAAGGCGGTGCTCTTGTTTATATCTATTTCTTAATATTTTTCAGTAGTAATAATGTCTAAGAATGTATCTGGGTAGAATGAATATCTGTTCTTTTAAAGGTTGTAACTGATGCTCTATTTCTTTTGGACATGACATGTTACTGTCTCGTTTGTACAGAGATTCAATTAAATACTACATTTTATTATGTGTGATTCTATTTTTGTGTTCCAAATAGGCAGTCTGACATATTAGGTATATTGAAAACTCTTACATATAACATTTGTAAGTATCTGTTATTAATGACAGTTAAATGAAACAATGGTTGTATAGTTGTGTATATTACAAAGTATAATTATTGTTATATTTCGAAATTAGAATTATGTTTATATTTTAATTCACATACACTTTCAACTATAATTTGTAATAGTGCCGTTGCTACTTAAATTTTATGTGGTTTGGATGCACACTGTTATATTCTATGCTCCTTCAAAATACAATTAAGGTTTCACCTTAACGGTTATAACGCGAGTGAAAAGCAATATACACTGTTATCATGTGATTTAAAACAAGTTTTGTTCAATTATCTGTAAAGTTCATTCATAACTATTTTATAACATGTCTGCTTAATCCACTTACTATATTCAAGCATTTTGCATTATTGTTTTTGTTTAACACTAGAAACTGTTAAGTAAGGTATATATCTTGTTGTAACTTTAATTGCATTTATTATGTACTGCATATTAATTGTTGGGATAGTTCCGCATATGTAACATGTTTTTATTCACGTGTTTTTATGTCCCCCACTATAGTAGTGGGGGACATATTGTATTTGCCCTGTCTGTTGGTCTGTTGGTCTGTCTGTCTGTTTGCGCCAACTTTATTATTTTGCAATAACTTTAACTATATTGAAGATAGCAACTTCATATTTGGCATGCATGTGTATCTCATGAAGCTGCACATTTTGAGTGGTGAAAGGTCAAGGTCATCCTTCAAGGTCAGAGGACAAATATATGTGGCCCAAATCGCTTATTTTATAAATACTTTTGCAATATTGAAGATAGCAACTTGATATTTGGCATGCATGTGCATCTCATGGAGCTGCACATTTTGAGTGGTGAAAGGTCGAGGTCAAGGTCATCCTTGAAGGTCAGAGGTCAAATATATGTGGCCCAAATCGCTTATTTTATGAATACTTTTGCAATATTGAAGATAGCAACTTGATATTTGGCATGCATGTGTATCTCGTGGAGCTGCACATTTTGAGTGGTGAAAGGTCAAGGTCAAGGTCATCCTTCACAAGGTCAAGGTCATCCTACAAGGTCAAACATCATATAGGGGGACATTGTGTTTCACAAACGCATCTTGTTTAATCTGTCTTTGTGTTTTAACGGTCGCCTTTAATGGACTGTCAAAACTGTGTTTGAATGTATTTAATCAATTGCCATTATTATCTTTTTAATGAAGGTTATATTATAGTATCGTGTCTGTTCCTAGATGTATTCTACGACAATATGGCTGCATTTTTAGAACTGTTATGCACTGATTTACAACTATTATGTCACATTAAATACTGTACTTGTAACATCTATATTTTCATAGAGCATATTACATGACCTTTTGACCATCTACATTTTTTATTGCGTAGGTGGTCTGTTTATGGTTTATGAAATGCTTGTTTTTAATATCAAACGCAACCAGTTAAAACATTTTGTTTCTCGTGTTTGTTTAACTACAGACACCTTTTCATAATGTCATAATATCAGTTTCATTAAATAATATATTGTACTATGTGCAGAGCCTTTGAGCTGCCTATATTTTTGTTTCGCAAAGGTAGCAAGCAAGGGCTAATTCTTATGAAATTGATACAAGCATGAAAAAAGCATAATTGATATTTAGTTAAATACTGTTTGCTATCACGTGAAACGAAATTTGTTACGCGGGGTAAGTAAAACGTGTTATTATTGTGACAATTGTCATGTGAAGACCCAATATATGTACAATATGCTTATTTGATATTTTGTTGTCATAATTAAGCTCCATTACAAATGATGTAATACGACCTATTCAATTACATATATACTATCAATGGTTATTAATATAATTATACCTATATTTATGCCCCTCTTCGAAGAAGAGGGGGTATATTGCTTTGCTCATGTCGGTCGGTCTGTTGGTCGGTCGGTCCGTACACCAGGTGGTTTCCGGATGATAACTCAATAACGCTTGGGCCTAGGATCATGAAACTTCATAGGAACATTGATCTTTACTCGCAGATGACCCCTATTGATTTTTAGGTCACAAGGTCAAAGGTCAAGGTCACAGTGACAAAAATCATATACACACAATGGCTGCCACTACAACGGACAGTCCATATGGGGGGCATGCATGTTTTACAAACAGCCCTTGTTTTTATATTGCATTAAATTGAGTTTATTAGCCTCATACACTCTGACGCACTTAGGATATATTTAATTACATGTATACTTTCGATAATTATTTATGTTCTAGTGTAATGTATAATAACTCATAATGTATAATAATTCATGTATGCACCGTTGTAACCAAACGATTTTATTTCTTTGCATAACTTTATTTTGTATAAACATAAACTGTGTATTGTGGAAACACTGTATCATGTATGCTTGATTTGTCCACTTGGGCTTTTGGCTTTCTGGATGGATTGTTTAATAAACTATGTTCTAAAAAATGCAAAGGTTTCGTGTCCGCTCAATTATTTTGCTATGTATGGTCTGATTAAAATATTACTTGGCATGAGTATTAACCACAAGAGTATATGTGAAATACTCAACAGCCAGATGTCAAGGTCAAACGGTGCTATATAACTTTGACAATAATCAATGTAAATACCAGTGTTTGGTGTCCAATAAATCATTTTGCCGTGCATGGTCCATTTTAATGACAATTGGCATAAGAAAAAAACACAATACATGTTGTTTGATATGACACGTGAAAGACTCGAGATGCTGATGTCAAGGTCAAGGTAAAAAGGTGCTTTGGAACTTTGACAAAAAAAAAACAATGTAACAATGTGATCATCACAGTGTTTTGTTTCCACTAAATAACTTTGCTAATGTTTGGATTTTTATAATACTTGTCATAACTAATAGCCACAAGTATGATGTGATGCGCAAAAGGCTCAAGGTGCTGATGTGAAGCTCAAACGGTGCTATTGAACTTTCACAAAAAACAATAAAAAATTCTAAATTTTTCAGTTGTTCGTGAACGCTAAATAACTTCACTATACACAATATAAATGGTTGTCGCGTAAAAGACTCGTAATGCTGATGTCTTCTTTTATTTCATAATCTTTGTAATTGTTATCAAGACATTTCTTTTTCATTTATACCAATACTGTTGTCATGTTATTGGGCGTGCTTTTAAAACTGAGCCACGTATTGCGAAAACGGGTCTTATGTCTGAGGTGATCCGACAAGCCTGCCATTCGACTTTTGAAATTTAAAATTACACAACTTTTGAAACTATAATTAATTTTGATGTTATTGTGTTATATATCATGGGCACAACTCTTAAATTGTATTGCATTATGTCATTATGCTATGTATTATGGGCCGGAGGCCTTGATTTACTCCATTAACTGTTCTGTTCTGTTCTGTTCTGTCAAGTCCTGAAGATCAAGGTCCAATGGTGTTTTTGCACTGTGACAAACATAACTAATAAGTCCGAATCAACACCGGGGTTCATGTCCGCAAAAAAACACCATACATGGTCGGGATTTTAATAATACTTGGCGAGAGTAATACCCACACGTGAATAATATGTCTCGTGAAAGACGCATGATGATACAGATAAACGTTGCTTTTGAACTTTGACAAAAATCGATGTAAAATTAAATGTCATCATCAAAGTGGTTTTTGTTCACCATATAGCGTCGCTATACATGGTCGTATTTTAATGCTCCTTGATATAAATAACAACCACAGTAGTATTGTGTGTCGCATGTGATAATCGAGGTGCTGATATCAAGATAAAAAAAGTATTTTTATAACGTTGACAATTCAATGAAAAAAAGTTATTACAATGTTTTTGGTTCACGCAGTGATATCGTCATTCTTAACTTGATTTTCAAATTACTTATGTTGCGGTGCCAGGCATCCGTGTATCGTTTTTTTTTCATCTTAATGTAATTAATTGTGATATGTTGTATTTTCTGATCGCACTCATTCACGAATCATCATACTCGCCCTGGGAGAGGCAACGTCGCACATTGCGTATAATTTTTACACTTACACACCTCTAGATTCAAACAAGCGTATTGCAATTATCAGCTTATTTTACAGAACAGTCCATGGAAAAAGCACAAAAACGTAAAAACAGTAGTAACAACTCTAGTAGTAGCAATGGACCAAATCAAAGCGCCGAAGGCACTGAAATAGTTCGCTGTTGTCGTCCTTGATTAGCTTGTGCGCTTTCCACAGGCTCATCAGTGTGCACAGGCTAATCTTGTTTTACATGCATTAAGCACCGTTTTCCCTGAAAGCAGCCGATATGTACAGATTTCAATGATAACCACAAGACTGGCCAATTACATCTTACAAGCTGGTAAATACAGTCACTGCAGTTTAGTAGAACAGACGCTTCTTAGCATATGTCGTCTGCAGTGCAGATAGGCAGCGGTAATCGTTCCTAGCATAGTGAGTTGCGCTTCTTAGCGTTAGCGTAGCTTAGGCTTCCAAGCACATACTGATTGCAAAACATGGTCTGTAAATTCATTCAGCCGCTAACGCGACCAACTAAAAATGAACAGAAGATAGCTGCCAAAAACAAGGGTATTGCCAAAAACAAGGGTATTTCTGGTGGGTCGAATGAGTCAACAAAGAGTGTAGTGAGTGAAATAGGCAGTGTTAATTGCAAAGTGAGTGACGCTATCCATGGTGCTCATTCCGTGTTATTCAGTGACCCTGTCATGGATAACTCGGTGTTCGCATCAAGTGCAGGAGAGGCCGGAAATGGAACAGAGAGACGCATCATATCACAGGTCAGCCACCCACCAACTCTGTAATAAGAGTTTCATAGTATCCATAACACCAAAAAGATGTTGCCCATTTTCTGTTAATGCCCCGCAGCGTATTGTTGCACTCATTCACATGCCTCAGACTGCACGATGGTTTATACTCGCTCGTGGACAGACACCGTTGCGCGTTTGAGGATAAATAGAACTCAAAATAGATATAGCACTTTCTGTACTATGGAAACAATTAAGTCCAATCCGGTAGAGCACAGGTGGTGTGAATGGTCCGAAATGAAATATTTTACGGAATCACACGCCTAGCATATGTCCGATACACCCTGGCCAGGAAATCCCAACTAGATTATGCACATTCTGTGCCATTCACCCGTGCAATTGAAAATAGTACTCCAAATAGATATAACACGTGCGTTGTTTTTGCACCGAGGCGTGTTATGTGAGTTATTTACAAGCCTTTAAATTAACAGTGGTAAATACTGGCAGAGAGCAAGACATCGTTGGACATCGAAGCAAAATGTGTACATATGCATTGCCTTTGCACCATGGTCATGTAATTCCAACTAGATATTGCACATTGCGCGCTATATATATCGCAACATATAACACCAAAAAGATGTTGCCCATATTCTGTTAATGCCCCGCAGCGTATTGCTGCACTCATTCACATGCCTCAGACTGCATGATGGTTTATACCCGCTCGTGGACAGACACCGTTGCGCGTTTGAGGATAAATAGAACTCAAAATAGATATAGCACTTTCTGTACTATGGAAAAAATCAAGTCCAATCCGATAGAGCACAGGTGGTGTGAATGGTCCGAAATGAAATATTTTACGGAATCACACGCCTAGCATATGTCCGATACACCCTGGTCAGGAAATCCCAACTAGATTATGCACATCCTTTGCCATTCACCCGTGCAATTGAAAATAGTACTCCAAACAGATATAACACGTGCGTTGTTTTTGCACCGAGGCGTGTTATGTGAGTTATTTACAAGCCTTTAAATTAACAGTGGTAAATACTGGCAGAGAGCAAGACATCGTTGGACATCGAAGCAAAATGTGTACATATGCATTGCCTTTGCACCATGGTCATGTAATTCCAACTAGATATTGCACATTGCGCGCTACATATACCGCAACATATAACACCAAAAAAGATGTTGCCCATATTCTGTTAATGCCCCGCAGCGTATTGTTGCACTTATTCACATGCCTCAGACTGCACGATTGTTTGTACCCGCTCGTGGACAGACACCGTTGCGCGTTTGAGGATAAATAGAACTCAAAATAGATATAGCACTTTCTGTACTATGGAAACAATCAAGTCCAATCCGATAGAGCACAGGTGGTGTGAATGGTCCGAAATGAAATATTTTACGGAATCACACGCCTAGCATATGTCCGATACACCCTGGTCAGGAAATCCCAACTAGATTATGCACATTCTGTGCCATTCACCCGCGCAATTGAAAATAGTACTCCAAATAGATATTACACGTGCGTTGTTTTTGCGCCAAGGCGTGTTGTGTGAGTTATTTACAAGCCTTTAACTTTACAGTGGTAACTACTGGCAGAGAGCAAGACATCGTTGGACATCGAAGCAAAATATGTACATATGCATTGCCTTTGCACCATGGTTATGTAATTCCAACTAGATATTGCACATTGCGCGCTATATATATCGCAACATATAACACCAAAAAGATGTTGCCCATATTCTGTTAATGCCCCGCAGCGTATTGCTGCACTCATTCACATGCCTCAGCCTGCATGATGGTTTATACCCGCTCGTGGACAGACACCGTTGCGCGTTTGAGGATAAATAGAACTCAAAATAGATATAGCACTGTCTGTACAATGGAAAAAATCAAGTCCAATCCGATAGAGCACAGGTGAATGGTCCGAAATGAAATATTTTACGGAATCACACGCCTAGCATATGTCCGATACACCCTGGTCAGGAAATCCCAACTAGATTATGCACATTCTTTGCCATTCACCCGTGCAATTGAAAATAGTACTCCAAATAGATATAACACGTGCGTTGTTTTTTCACCGAGGCGTGTTGTGTGAGTTATTTACAAGCCTTTAAATTAACAGTGGTAAATACTGGCAGAGAGCAAGACATCGTTGGACATCGAAGCAAAATGTGTACATATGCATTGCCTTTGCACCATGGTCATGTAATTCCAACTAGATATTGCACATTGCGCGCTATATATACCGCAACATATAACACCAAGAAAGATGTTGCCCATATTCTGTTAATGCCCCGCAGCGTATTGTTGCACTTATTCACATGCCTCAGACTGCACGATGGTTTATACCCGCTCGTGGACAGACACCGTTGCGCGTTTGAGGATAAATAGAACTCAAAATAGATATAGCACTTTCTGTACTATGGAAACAATCAAGTCCAATCCGGTAGAGCACAGGTGATGTGAATGGTCCGAAATGAAATATTTTACGGAATCACACGCCTAGCATATGTCCGAACACCCTGGCCAGGAAATCCCAACTAGATTATGCACATTCTGTGCCATTCACCCGTGCAATTGAAAATAGTACTCCAAATAGATATTACACGTGCGTTGTTTTTGCGCCAAGGCGTGTTGTGTGAGTTATTTACAAGCCTTTAACTTTACAGTGGTAAATACTGGCAGAGAGCAAGACATCGTTGGACATCGAAGCAAAATATGTACATATGCATTGCCTTTGCACCATGGTTATGTAATTCCAACTAGATATTGCACATTGCGCGCTATATATATATCGCAACATATAACACCAAAAAGATGTTGCCCATATTCTGTTAATGCCCCGCAGCGTATTGCTGCACTCATTCACATGCCTCAGACTGCATGATGGTTTATACCCGCTCGTGGACAGACACCGTTGCGCGTTTGAGGATAAATAGAACTCAAAATAGATATAGCACTTTCTGTACTATGGAAAAAATCAAGTCCAATCCGATAGAGCACAGGTGGTGTGAATGGTCCGAAATGAAATATTTTACGGAATCACACGCCTAGCATATGTCCGATACACCCTGGTCAGGAAATCCCAACTAGATTATGCACATCCTTTGCCATTCACCCGTGCAATTGAAAATAGTACTCCAAATAGATATAACACGTGCGTTGTTTTTTCACCGAGGCGTGTTGTGTGAGTTATTTACAAGCCTTTAAATTAACAGTGGTAAATACTGGCAGAGAGCAAGACATCGTTGGACATCGAAGCAAAATGTGTACATATGCATTGCCTTTGCACCATGGTCATGTAATTCCAACTAGATATTGCACATTGCGCGCTATATATACCGCAGCATATAACACCAAAAAAGATGTTGCCCATATTCTGTTAATGCCCCGCAGCGTATTGTTGCACTTATTCACATGCCTCAGACTGCACGATGGTTTATACCCGCTCGTGGACAGACACCGTTGCGCGTTTGAGGATAAATAGAACTCAAAATAGATATAGCACTTTCTGTACTATGGAAACAATCAAGTCCAATCCGGTAGAGCACAGGTGATGTGAATGGTCCGAAATGAAATATTTTACGGAATCACACGCCTAGCATATGTCCGAACACCCTGGTCAGGAAATCCCAACTAGATTATGCACATTCTGTGCCATTCACCCGCGCAATTGAAAATAGTACTCCAAATAGATATTACACGTGCGTTGTTTTTGCGCCAAGGCGTGTTGTGTGAGTTATTTACAAGCCTTTAACTTTACAGTGGTAAATACTGGCAGAGAGCAAGACATCGTTGGACATCGAAGCAAAATATGTACATATGCATTGCCTTTGCACCATGGTTATGTAATTCCAACTAGATATTGCACATTGCGCGCTATATATATCGCAACATATAACACCAAAAAGATGTTGCCCATATTCTGTTAATGCCCCGCAGCGTATTGTTGCACTCATTCACATGCCTCAGACTGCATGATGGTTTATACCCGCTCGTGGACAGACACCGTTGCGCGTTTGAGGATAAATAGAACTCAAAATAGATATAGCACTTTCTGTACTATGGAAAAAATCAAGTCCAATCCGATAGATCACAGGTGGTGTGAATGGTCCGAAATGAAATATTTTACGGAATCACACGCCTAGCATATGTCCGATACACCCTGGTCAGGAAATCCCAACTAGATTATGCACATTCTGTGCCTTTCACCCGTGCAATTGAAAATAGTACTCCAAATAGATATAACACGTGCGTTGTTTTTGCACCGAGGCGTGTTGTGTGAGTTATTTACAAGCCTTTAAATTAACAGTGGTAAATACTGGCAGAGAGCAAGACATCGTTGGACATCGAAGCAAAATGTGTACATATGCATTGCCTTTTTGCACCATGGTTATGTAATTCCAACTAGATATTGCACATTGCGCGCTATATATATATCGCAACATATAACACCAAAAAGATGTTGCCCATATACTGTTAATGCCCCGCAGCGTATTGTTGCACTCATTCACATGCCTCAGACTGCACGATTGTTTGTACCCGCTCGTGGACAGACACCGTTGCGCGTTTGAGGATAAATAGAACTCAAAATAGATATAGCACTTTCTGTACTATGGAAAAAATCAAGTCCAGTCCGATAGAGCACAGGTGGTGTGAATGGTCCGAAATGAAATATTTTACGGAATCACACGCCTAGCATATGTCCGATACACCCTGGTCAGGAAATCCCAACTAGATTATGCACATTCTGTGCCTTTCACCCGTGCAATTGAAAATAGTACTCCAAATAGATATTACACGTGCGTTGTTTTTGCGCCGAGGCGTGTTGTGTGAGTTATTTACAAGCCTTTAACTTTACAGTGGTAAATACTGGCAGAGGGTAAGACATCGTTGCACATCGTTGGTCATGTAACTCCAACTAGATATTGCACATTGCTCTATCGGAAAATATAACACCACAAGATGTTGCACATATTCTGCTTATGCCCCGTTGTGTATTGTTGCACTCAATCACATGCCTCAGACTTGACAATGGATTATACCCGCTCGGGGACAGACAACGTTGCGCGTTTTAGTATAATTTATACACATATATTGCCATAAACGCTGTTCAATTATTTCCAAAAAGTGCACGATTCATGGTTTCGGCACATATAACTCCAAATAGACATGGCGCATGTGTTATTTTTGCTCTGAAGCGCATTGTATAGCTCCTTCACATACCTTTAACTTGACAAAGGTTGACTCTCGCTCAAAGAAATACAATGTTGCATATCTCAGTAGAATTTATTCACAATAATATTGCGCGCTATCGAATAATATAGCACCACATATTTGTTACATGCTCCGTAGTGTATCGTTGCACTCTTCCACACGCCTTATACTTGACAACGTATGATACTCGCTCGGAAAAAAAACGTTTAACGTCTGAGTATAATTTATACACATTTATTATATATTTTTACAAATTCGCTAACGGAAATCATATCCTTCTGCTAACGTTAACCGGTAATTAAGCGTCCATAGACCGTTTGTACCTGTGGCCTTCTCGACTCGTGTTTGAAGCAAACGCAAAATAGTTCCCGTAATAGATTAAAAACTTGAGATTTAAATTTTTAAACGCATACATATGGTAACTAATTTTATCATAATATCTGATTTTTAATAAGAATCCTTCATCCGTATACAATATCTTTGTAAACAATATTTATTGTATCAATCCTCATTTGATTGACGTGTAATATCTATTGGTACCGTTATTTGTGTCATATCTATATTGAATACAATGACACCCTATTTCCTGGTTCTTGGAGGATTACATAAGGTTATAGACAACTAAATTTCTAAAAAATATTTGCGCTGTGTAACCATCGAGAAATCTAGAAAAAAGTTACTCTAAACTAATGTCTGAACATAAAGATTGAACGGTAAATTTTGAAGTATTATAACATTTTTTATGCTTCGCATGTGATTTACAAATATAATTTATCTTAATCTGCTATCACTGCATTTGTAACATGTTTTCGCGATGCAGTTTTGTTTGTAGACAGGATTAGTTGTTGACAGTTAACAGTGATTAGTTATTGAAAACAAATACATTCTATACACAATATTTGTCCATAAATTTGTCCGTGTGGTACATGTGATAAACCTGTGACAAGAAAAATGGGATGATCATGATATAATGTGGGAAACGTTTAACCAGTGGTATCACATCAACTGTCAAGAAGTACAGTACATACGCAAACATATAACAAACTGAATAATTCTGCAATAGTTTTGGACTGTAGTGTGTGTGACAATCCAAACTACAGCTCGGTATGCTTTGACCTGGTACTGAGCACCCGAAATCAGTTTATTGTTTTATTTAATATTCGCTTGATAGCCCCATTGCAAAGCAGAACATGAAACCGTTACATTCATATACACCGGATAGAAGTAAAAAAGCTAAACCAAAGAAATGTACCCCTCTGAAAGTATTAAATGTAAATTTCCAATCTATCAAGGCCAAACAGTGTCGACTACATAACCTTATTGATATCACTAAACCAGATGTAGTGATAGGGACTGAAACTTGGCTTGATCCTTCAATTCCAGATAACCAAATATTGCCACCGTACTTCAAAATATATAGGATAGATAGACCCTCAAAAGGGGGTGGAGTGATAATCGCTATACGACATGAGTTCCTTAGCTCTCCAGTACCAGAGCTTGAAACAAAGTGTGAAATTATTTGGGCCAAACTACAGCTTGTAGGTCAATTATAATCCGAAAACATCTAACGCGAGCAGCTTGAAAGAACTGGAAACAAGTCTTAACCTAGTTTCTCGAATTCAAAACGCTTTTATTCTTGTTGGAGGTGACTTCAATCTTCCTGAATGGGACTGGAAAAGCAAATGCTTAAAACCAAACACCTTGTATGCAGAAAACCACTATTTGTTTGGGGATATTTTGGATAACAACAGTCTTACACAGCTTGTCGAGGAACCAACCAGAGACAAAACACATTAGACCTTATCGTCACTAGTTACCCAAACAACTTCCCTCGCTTGGATGTAATCCCTGGTGTGTCTGACCATGACATTGTTTATACAGAGATAGATATAACGCCGTCTGTTTATACAGAGATAGATATAATGCCGTCGGAACGAAAAATTCCTCTTTATAAAAAGGGTGACTGGGACAAAATCCGTTAAGATCTTGAAGACACTCTATCGGAAATAACAGACCTGGATTCAAAGGGAGCGAATATCAATGAACTTTAGAACAAATTCAAAAATGATCTGGAAAAATCTATCGAAAAGTATATTCCTCACAAAATGGCAAGAACAAAGGACAAACTTCCATGGATTACTGTTGAAATTAAGAAGCTGATTAAGAAGCGAGACCGTTACTATAATCAGCAGATGACCAAATTGTGAAAAAATACAAAGAACTTAAATGACTTGTGCAAAGGATGTTAAGACGTGCATATTGGGGTTGCATTGAACATATAGTTACAAAATGTACTCCGGATGACAACAATCAATTTTCAGGACTGAATTTTTTTTGGACATACATCAAACATAAAAGAAGTGACAGCGGTGGAGTTTTGTCCTTGAAGAGTGAAGGCACCTTATACACCGACCCAAAGGAAAGAGTGAACATCTTGAACTCTCAGTTTAAGTCAGCATTCAGTGAAAGTGAGGACATTTCCAATACTGAATTCAAACAACAGTGTAAAATGGAAGAATCATACCCCCCTATTGAACCATTAAATATCACATTGAAGGGCATCAAAAAACTTCTAAAAAATCTAAATCCTTTTAAAGTGGCAGGATTGATAATATAAAGCCAAAAGTTTTGAAAGAACTTGCTGTTCATATAGCCCCAATTCTACTCATCATATTCAAAAGGAGAATTGAAACTGGATCTGTGCCAAAAGACTGGAAACTAGCAACTGTGTCACCAATATTTAAAAAGGGTCCAAGATATAAAGCTGAGAACTATCCACCAGTCAACCTCACATGCATTTGCTGTAAAATAATGGAGCACATTGTAACCAGCCACATAATGAAACACTCTGACCAAAACAATATCCTATACCCCCTACAACACGGATTCAGAAAAGGTTGTTCATGTGAAATGCAACTCATAGAGTTTATAGACGATATCACTTCAAACATGGAGGATGGTAAACAAACGGATGTGTTAGTGATGGACTTTTTTAAAGCGTTCGATAAGGTAGATCATTGTCTCTTACTGAAAAATCTTGAACATTATGGAATAAATGGCAAATTAAATGACTGGATAAAAAGCTTTCTTAGTGGAAGATCACAAACAGTAGTCGTGGAGGGCGAAAGATCCGACAGTGTAACAGTTGATTCCGGAACTCCCCAAGGCTCAGCAATCTCCCCGTCACTATTTCTGTTTTACATAAAACACTCTCCCAGAAAATCTAACATCAAAAATTAGGCTCTTCGCGGAGGACACAATAGTATACTTAACAATAACTTGTACAGCTGATGCTGAAACACTACAAAGAGACTTGAACTTACTTGCTAACTGGGAAAAATGTTGGAAGATGGTTTTCCATCCAGAATGCAATGTTATATCTATAACGAGAAAACATCAACCCATTTAATACAATTACACCCTCCATGGACATTATACTAGAATCTGTTGAAAGTGTTAAATACCTAGGTGTTACCATCATATCTGACTCAGAGTTCCGATGGACTTGCCACATCGCTAACATCTGTGCGAAAGCGAATAGCCAAATTGGATTCTTAAAAAGAAACCTAAACATAGCCTCAACATCGCTGAAAGAAATGGCATTCAAATCAATAGTTAGACCATGTGTTGAGTATTCAGGAACTGTCTGAGACCCATACACGACAGTGGACATAGAGAAAATTGAAATGGTGCAAAGGAGGGGCGCCAGATATGTATTAAATAGACATGGGAATAGATCAAGCGTTACAGATATGTTTCAACAACTAAATTGGGAATCCCTTGAGACAAGGAGGAAGGAAGCCAGACTTTTAATGCTATACAAATCGAAAACGAAAAAGTTGCCATCAATAAAGAACATCGCTTAATGCCACCAAGAAGACTCACCCGTAGCATGCATGAAAAAACCTTCCAAATTCCATCATGTAAAAATGACTATAGACTCGACTCATTTTTCCCAAGGACCATCAGAGATTGGAACAAGCTGCAGCCTGACATTGTATCCGCGGGGTCAATTGAGTCAGGTTTTTTTTGGCCCGATTTTATAGCAGAAATTGGGCTATGTTCCCAATCCCAAAAAGTATACTTTTTTCCCAAAATGTGGCAAAAAATTCCCAATTTCCAAAAAAAAACAAAAAAAATTTTTAAATATTTTTTTAGAAAGAAATCTTATGTGTATTTTATCTCAATTTTAATTCAATTACATCTAAAAAAGTATTATATGATTTTTTTCTGTTAATTTGAATGATTATAAAGAGTTATATCAAATTTAGTATTTCCCTAATCAGTGGACTTTTCGTGTGGAAAAAAAGGCTAATTAATTTATTTTCCCAATTTCATGAAAATGCCGATAAAATTCCCAATTCCAAAGCCATGGGCTATCTTCCCAAAAAGTGGAAAAAAACCCTGATTGAGTGCTTCAAAGCTCAATTGGCCAAACACTTAATATAAACTGTAAAGTACTTTAATCTGTAAATTGTGGACTTTTAATCGTTTATTCTGCAACTTTTCTTCAACACCCACGCTACGACATAATGATCAACGAGTTGATTGTGGTCGTCAACCGGTAGAAGTAGAAGTACAGAAGGGAAAATTAGAATATATGCTATTCCACAAGTTTAATTTTTAAAAGTCTAAAAGGGTACTCTGGCTAAGCAATAATTGTTTTGGCGGTTTTCTTGCAGTCATTTTGAATAAGATATTAACAAATTTGAACAAATAAATCTTTTATTGCAATAGCTATATCACGATCATGTCACAAATGTCAAAACTTTGGTTTTGGAAATTAACATTTTATTGTAGGGTTGTAACCCATGAACGCTAGTTTCTCAAAGCGCCTTCAATATTTTACCGATCTCTAATATATTTGGCATGAAGGTACCTTGCATGGACGTCTACTTTTTGATGAGGTTTGAGGTCACTGGGGTCAAGGTCACTGAGGCTAATAATAGATTTTCTCACGGTCACACTTTGGTTACAGTTTCTCATAGCGAACATAAGGGGAGCATCCATTGTTTTCAAAGATGCTTGTTTTTAATTGTTGTAAGACTAATTCATAAGCCTTGCAAGAATTTATGCTTTTTATACCCCCATTACCATTGGTAATGGGAGCTATATAGGAGTCACTTTGTCGGTCTGTCTGTTGGTCTGTCCCGAAATCTTGTGCGGGTAAAAACTATGTTGTTCATTGTGAGATTTTAAAATCATTTGGCACATTTGTTCACCATAATTGGACGGTGTGTCGTGCGAAAGAATTACGTCGATTTCTCCAAGGTCAAGGTCACACTGTGAGTTCAAGGGTCAAAAATGACCATAAATGAGCTTGTCTGGGCCATAACTATGTGGTTCATTGCGAGATTTAAAATTCATTTGGCACATTTGTTCACCATCATTTGACGGTGTGTCACGTGAAAGAATTTCGTTGATATCTCCAAGGGCAAGGTCACACTTTGAGTTCAAAGGTAAAAAAAGGCCATAAATGAGCTTGTCCGGGCCATAACTATGTCGTTCATTGTGAGATTTTCAAATCATTTGGCACATTTGTTCATCATCATTGGACATTGTGTCGAGCGGAAAAATTACATGGATATCTCCAAGGTCAAGGTCACACTGAGTTCAAAGGTCAAAAATGGCCATAATTGATAATGGCATGATAATTCTAAAAAATTGCCATAAATTAGATTCTCTTGTTTTGTGAAGACAGCATGCAAAATAGTCTGTGTCAATGCGGCATGTGGGGGTATATGTCACATCTGTGACAAAGCTCTAGTTTAAGTTACGGTTCAACTGGAATTATTGCTTTCTATACTGTTTTCATTGTCAATACTTATATCTTCATGCCCACTACTGCCAACAGATTGCAGGGCAGATTTTCATTCTTTTTGGGACTGAAATGCCACCCCATTCCTCCAACAAAAAGCAACCCCCACGGTGCCACCCCGTATATTAACAAAATCCATTAGAAAAAAGTAAGTTTGTTTAGATTTGTATGTCCCCCACCCACTATAGTGTGGGACATATTGTTTTTGCCCTGTCTGTTGGTGTGTTTGTTTGCCCCAACTTTAACATTTTGCTATAACTTTTGCAATATTGAAGATAGCAACTTCATATTTGGCATGCATGTGTATCTCATGGAGCTGCACATTTTGAGTGGTGAAAGGTCAAAGGTCAAATATATAGCTTAAAAGTGGTGATGAATGGGACATAGTTTTTCTGACAAACACATATCTTGTTTTATTTCTTTTTTTTTAAACAATTATTAACATGGAGCAATCATGCTTTCAAATCATTGCCTGCATTTATTTCCAATAAGGATACTATTTTAAATGGATTTCTTCTCAGTATGGCGAATTGAATATTTTTAAACTTGTTATCACAGATTCCAAAAAATAAAGACAAGTTTTTTCAGTATGGAGGAAGAGCACTACTTGCATAGACATATCAATCAAATATGTGTTCATTTTTGAGTGAACATAACTTAAAATACAACATTATAAGTCAAAACGAGGAGTGCTATAGTTGTTTTCGGCCAATTTAAATCAGCAGGGGTGGCGAAATCTAAAAAAACTATACTTGTCCACGGACAACCATTTAGAAAATTTAACTTGTCCGTTGCTGAACTACACTTGTCCGTTAATGTTTATATAAATTATAAACGCATTTATTGATTAATGTTAAATAATGTGGAATATATCAAAATGAGTATGATTTGCTTGTTTTGTTTATAATTGTATTTCAATGGTACATTCATTACAGCAGTATATTATAAACAATATAAAGACTTTCTCAAACTTTAGATCTTGTGAAGCTAGTATTATTAAAAGATGTGTTGAACATAAGTACATCGTAATCTTAACAAATAAAACTAGTCCAATATGTGGACCTCATCAGACTGAGGCTCCGCTACTGGTAGCAATTTGATTATCATCAACTGGTAACCATTGAAAATCTCTGAGCCAAATTTCTTGAAAAGTTCTGGTGCGTTTACTTAGATCATATTTTTTGTCATAATCTTTCTTAGTATTTTGGGAGGTGGGCTGCTCAAAGCTTCGGGTTTCTGCTCCGTTGTTGAAGATAAAAAAAAAAGTTTCATCTTAACATTAAAGGCGTCTTAAATAACAAGGTAGACTGTGTTTTGATTATCTTAGATTGATACTTTTTATTTCCGTCTGTAAAAATAAAGAAACCAGTCTGTACACTGTCTAACAGTCAGGCCGAATGTTGAAAATGCGGCATGCTCCCGGTCTCTTATAGAATAAAGGAGATCACTGCGCAGGAGAGTGCCCGTAATTTAGCTTGATTGCTCCGCAAATAGCACTGACAATGTAATCGCGTGTCAACATCGGTTTCGTAAAACGTAATTACGGCTTTAATACAATGTATTTTTGTACACCTGGACGCGACTTTTAAAAAACTTGTTGTCCAAGGACAACTTAATTGAAAAAAATCAGTTGCCCAGACAAGCAAATGTACGACTCGGGCAACTCGGACATTTGATTTCGCCACCCCTGATCAGCAAGTGGTTCACTTACATGAGCTCTACTACACATATGTAATATAACTGTCAGGATGTTTGAGAGGTCAATGAGCTTGCATTGATCAGGGCGACCCTTGTTGGAATCCAAGTGGGGTGTCAAAATTCCCCCCTCGAAGGGTCCTGTGAACATTCTCCAAGGAGTGAGAATTTGCATTGAAAAATCAAGAAATACCATTTGTTTGACCGTTGATTCTAGTACCAACATTAAAGAGTGCTTTTGTAAAGATTGGAAAGTCAACCTGCAGTTGATGCATCCATTTTGATATTAACTAAATAATAACTGTATGTTAAAAATACCGTCAAACATTTGTTTATGATCATCATATAATTGCATTTTGTTTATAGGATAAAAGAAGTTTCAACATGTCTTATGACTGCAAACTGGGCAGCAGGATATTTTGTTGGGGTGGAAATCAGAGTGGGCAGCTTGGAATTGGAACCTTAGAGAAAGAAAAGGTACAAGCTTCAACATGAAAACACTCTTTTTAACCAGTTTCACCTGACTTTGTTTCCCCATGGGACAGCCCATATACTTACCTTGCATAATCTTTATATGCCATGACATTCGAACATAATATACCATCCTATTAGTGTTAATATAATCTCCGCTTCGGCCTTAAAATTGCTGTACAGATTTACATTAGGTAAGCTCTTGTTAAAATATTAAATATATACTGGTAATAATGTTTCTTATTTTCTTTGAAAAGGCATGGTGGCTTTCCAAAAAAACAGGCGCAGCTGAGTGCCTTGCTGATCACAGGCACTTGGCATTAATTTAGCTTCTATCCCCCCTAAGCTGCTGCCCCCTCCAAAACCCATAAAAGTTGTCCATTTGTTATATACAATAACAGAACATAAAAAGTTAGTGGATTGTTTTTTTGAACTGTTGTATATAAGAAGAAAAAAATAATATTTTTACGAACTATTTTTTTTTTTGCTATTGTGTATAACAAATGGACAATTTTTAAGGGTTTTTGAGGGGGGGGGGGAGGGGGGGGGGCAGCTTAAACAGATGAACAACCTTGGCTTTTTTTTGCTTTCTTGTATTTGTTTCACTATCTAAAACTTCTGTGTGTTCATGTTCTAAATAACTTAAAAAAAATGTAATAATTGTACATGAACAGGGTCCTTAACTGATGAATCTTGGATTACATGCTCAATTTCAAACAGCTATGAGTCGTCACCATACTGCAATCAGTCTCTAGGGTTGCAAGCAATCTTAGTAACCCTCATACTTAAGCCATGTGTTGGGACCATAAATTACATTTCCATTCGGCTATTAGTCCAACACTTTCTTCTTCTACTTCGTACTTCCTACAGTCAATTGCTGACTATTACAGGAAGACCTATTATTGGCAGATATGGACACTGTTGAGTCCGTTTTTTCTGGAGCTTTAAAGAAGTCTGTATTATATATTTGTATGTGAACTCCGGTGAATAGCCCAAATCTGTCAAAGATGATTGTATTTGACCTCAGGTGAATGTTCCAACAGTCATCAAGGATGCTCTCATTGATCTCAGTGTGGCCCAGATCTCCTGCGGAGAGAAGCATACCCTGTTTGTTCTACAGAATGGTTCCCTGTACTCTTGTGGAAACAATGACTATGGGCAGCTGGGACACAGTAGCCGTACTTCCAGGCCAGGTACAATTAAAGTGCATTTAAATGAGCAGTCCGCCAAATCAATCACAAATTCTTAAATTAGCTGCATTTTGGGAAAATGGAACTATAATAGCTAACATTAATTATCACCAATTTTTTTTAAACCTTCTCTTATTGATGCTGCTACAGGATAGATTACTGTTAGTATGACCATAATAGTAACTGAATTATTGGAAATCGTCTTCATCACCTCAAACACTCGTTTACGGTCATTTAGTCTCACTAATTAGCTAATAATCTTTACAATGTGCTAGTTTATTGGCATGCAATAGATATTTTGCCAGGTACTATCACCTCATAACAATGGACTTGCTAATGTGCATGTGACCCCTTCTCGCTTTTCAGATTTTTATTACAGGCAAGTAATACAAACAAATCTGAAAATATCAGCAAATTATTTTTTTGACAATATGAAAATCAGCGAATATCTGTGTCCATGAAATAGTCATTTTTTGAAAACCAGTATATTTAATTCCAATGAAAATAATTGTTATACAGTAGTTTTGGAAACATTACAAAATCTGACCATTGCCTATGGCCCTCTTATTTTGACATCAGAAGTGTTTTGAGCCAAAAAAGGTACATGGGGGCATCTGAATCATATGGACACTTGTTCACTTTTAATCTTATTTAAACAATTTATATAATCAATCTTGTATAAGAATGTATAACTCATAATTGTTTTACTTAAAGTGTCCACAAAAGTTATTACAATATCTGCAGTTCTATTTCTGTGTGTGGTTTCAGAGAAGGTAGATTGCCTGTCCAGCAAGTCAGTGATCCAGGCTGCTGTGGGTGCTGCTCACAGTCTTTGCCTCACCAGCAAGGGGGAAGTGTTCAGTTGGGGAGATAACTCCTCAGGTCAGCTAGGCCGTGGAGATGTGGACAGTGAACTTGGCAGAACACCCATGTACATAATTTGTTTTGTAGTAAGATTGTTATTTTACAATGCTGACAAAATTTCTTTGCAAGTAGACTTGTGCGTAAATGTTACAGATTTTACTGGTATACTGTGTGTGTCAAATGCGTGTCATTATTTATGACACATGAAAGTATGGAAGCATGATCCTCCTTGACTCAGGTTTTAAAATTAGTGCTGAAATATTGTGTTTACAGGGTTGCATGATAAATAATGTACATTGCATTGGACATGAGAAATTGTCGTAATTATGACCTCTATAACCTCCATTTGACATGATATTTTGCTTTTTCAAAAGTTGAAAGTGAAGCTTACATGCATGAATTCTGTTTCAGGATGATTAAGATTCCACACACAGTTGTCCAAATAGCAGCTGGTAGAAACCACAATCTTCTTCTTACTGATGGTATGTATTTACTTGGTGTCTACTTTAGATGTTATGTTCAACCTGTTTAGCTTGTCTTCAAGGTTCAGGGATTTAATATTTGGGTGTACTCATGTCATGATGTATACATTTCTGGTATGCCCCTTTTAAGCCTAACACACATTGACAATGTATGATCATTTATGTGTTAGCTCTCTCAGTGCCTTCTGAAAGATTAACGGAATCTCATTGAAAATTCATTTTAGATGAGACATTACCAATCTCTTTTCTGTTTTGTTTCTGACAGTCTTTGTATATAAATTGGGCTGAGTTCTGAGAACACTGTGCCTAATGCATGTGCATAAAGTGTAGCCCCAGATTAGCCTGTGATGTCTGCACAGGCCAATCATGGGTAACTCTTTTTGCATTTTCCTTAAGTGCATTTTTGCAAAGAAAAGACTTCTTTAAAAGAAAAATACGATTAAAGCGGAAATTGTTTTCCCTGACAGCCTCTGTGAACTTAGAGATGACCCTTAATGCACATGCATTTAGCCCAGTTTTTCCAAGAATGCTGGTGAATTGTCAATCAAACCAGATTGTATTGTTAGTTCTGTTTTCAGACGGGCGGCTGTTCTCCTGGGGCAGTAATGATTGTGGCCAGCTGGGAGTGGGTTGCGGCTCCAGGCAAGCCCAGCCCATGCTTATCAGCAGCCTCAGTGGTGTGCCGGTATCCCAGCTGGCTTGTGGGGGCTCACATAGCTTTGCTCTCACCAGGTCGGGAACCATGTTTGGCTGGGGAAGGAACAGGTGGGAGTATTCATCTAGATGAATGTTTGTGTGTTTATCTTTGCAATTAAGATCGTTATGTTCATTCATTTGAAAAAAATCAAAAATCTTGCTTAAGCCTTATAGTAAAGCAGATTCCAAAGGGGCGGGCGATCAGGCAGGCATTGCATGGTCATTTCTTGCAAAATTTTCCATTTGGTGGTTCTTTGCAAAAATCTTACAAAAAGGTTCTGCTCCATTAACACAAATTTAAGATTGAGCTAAAATAGATCTAAAATAGATTTTGTGCCATAAAAATATATACAACACATGATTTTCTTGTTCTGTTCACACTAAATTGATGCATACACTATAACTGAGCTCTTAAAGATTGAGTTAAATGGAATTGGCAATTTCACATAAACCATTGATAAGCTTTTCAATGAACATTATTGAAAAATATCATCCTGCTTACGTTTTTTTTTTTTACTTTTTTGCAATACATGATAAAGTATCAAGTGAAGAATAAGACACACACAGTTTCATGAATGCAAATACATTTATTCAAATGTTGTCTAGGCATATATATTATAAAATAAATTTTATGACATCTCTAGTTAAATATATCAAGACCAAATATATACTTAGTATTTCTTAATGTAAGTATGTATCAATGTTACATACTGAATATCAAACTTTCATAAGTTTCTCCATTCAGGACATGTACCCTCACTAGCAATATAAAAGTTGGGATTTTTTTAGGCTTCTGCATTTTTCTCTTGTACATGCTTGTATTGATGTTTGTTTTGCTATGTGGTTACTATTACCTTTGTGATATACAACTGTATACTGGTCGAGAGTTTGACAAAAAAAACAACAACTGATTTTGCTAGTACGAAAGCTATTTTGGTGTGTTTTTAGGTAAGAATAAATGTGAAATTTGAATTTGTTCTTTAATATTGTTCAATTTTTATAGTATGTTAATGAATCATTTTTCAGTTTTGGACAACTTGGAATGAGTGACAACCAAGGTAATCAAGCAGTCTTTAACTCTTCAGATGCATTATTTCGTGATGTCCAGTTGTTCCATTATCTTTCTATTATTTTTTCTACAAGCCAACTTTCATAACTATATCCAGTGTTGTCCTGATGTTTGCGCCTTTGTTGTGCATGACAATCACTCTTGTGTAGTACAACAAACAATATCCCCACTTGGCCAACATCAAAGGTTAATAGTTTTACATAATTGCCCTTTCCACCATTAACATTATCCTCTATTGAATATGCTTGTTACTGACATGATGCCAGCTGTTGATCAAATTCTGCTTAGTAATTATATCAGCAAAGCAAAACTCAGGCAGAATACTGGCTGTCACAACTTTGTTCATTTGAATTATGTCATCAGTTCATGGACATGCACCTTTTAATATACAATGAATTTTAAACTTGTACAAACTTCAAACCAACCTTAAGTATTAAAACTAAATACTGATAATATTGGACCACTAATGTCTGAAGTTGTTACATCAATTTTTGGTGGGAAGTGTATGAGAGGGACTTATTTTAGCCTCTCTGGGATTACAAGGCTTAATTTATGTGCGTTAAGTGTCATCCCAGATTAGGGTGCTGTCTGCACAGGCTAATCAGGGACCACAACTCTGCCTAAACTGGATTTTAGCTAAAAATAGGCTACCTTTAAAGGAAAAATACCATAAAAGCCAAAAGTGTTGTTCCTGATTAGCCTGTGCAGACTGCACAGGCTCATCTGGGATTACACTTTACTAACATGCATAAAGCCACGTTTTCTGAGAGAGAGGCTCATATCCATGTTTGAGCCAAATTAGTAAGTTGTGTTCTTGTTTCTGCAGACCGTCCCCATCCTGCCACGTGTAAGATCTTGAGGACCCAGAAGGTAACCTACGTGACCTGTGGGGAAGACCACACAGCCTGCCTCACGCTGGATGGCGGACTCTTCATGTTCGGCGCAGGCACGTACGGGCAGCTCGGGCACGGAACCAAGACCCATGACACAGTGCCCAAGAAGGTCCAAGAGCTGATGGGCTCCACTGTGACACAGGTGGCGTGTGGCAGGTCGGCACTCTACATCTATGATATTGGAGAAATGGTGGGAAAGACATGACATGAAATAACTCATATTATTATCTCCTTTTTGCATTAATGCTGTTAATGCTGTTAATTTATTGAATCAGCTGAAATATTAAGAATAGTGCCTTGACTTTTTTTTTTCTTTCCTTTATGTCTTTTTTAATTGAGATACTTATACTACTATAAAAATTCAGTTTATTAGGCCAAAAGTTGGGTTATTTGTGTCAATGCCTTTCAATATTGATAAATAGCATTACGTTTGGGCATTGTTTTTAAAACATGTTTTCCTTGGTATTTTTTATAAAGTTGATCCTGTTTTTCAGGTGTCATACTGTTGCCTATGTCACGGACAATGGTCGTCTGCATTCATTTGGCCAGGGTTCTAATGGACAACTAGGACTAGAACAATCTGGGCTTGTTGCTTTGCCTACCAATGTGAAGGGGCCGTTTGTAGCCCACGTTCCTGCCAATTGTGGATCTCCCATGGAAATAGACACTGCTGGTCCAGTGTTTGTGATAAACATGATAGCTGCAGGTGGTGATCAAACATTCGTGGCCACTTCTGTACCTGAGGTAAGTGGAGCACACTATGGAATACAGTTTGCATAAAACAGGGTTCAATAGGTTCTCCATCTGATATACAGTAGTAGATACTTTGATTTTAATAATTACCTTACAAGTGATGGTACAGTTGTTGTTTAGGTAGAATATCAATCAAAATTGACGAGTGATCATAGATATTTGTATTTCCAATAATGGCTCACAAAATAATATCTAATATATTTCATACCCAGATAAATCTTGTTATGCATCCATTTGTATAAAGATATATTATGTGAACAGCAGACCTTAGTGCAGGCAGTTGTCTTAGCTTTTGCAGAGCATTGCTTTGTCTATCATCAATTAAACATGGCAGAAATGACATGCATCACAAAACAAAGTGTCATACAAAGGAACCGCGTCCCTAGGTCCAAATCAAGATTGCATTTACAATGTCAAAGATTCAGTATAAGAATAAAACTAATACTAATTCATCACAAAACAAAGTGTCATACAAAGGAGCCGGGTCCCTAGGTCCAAATCAAGATTACATTTCCAATGTCAAAGATTCAGTATAAAAATAAAACTAATACTAATTCATCACAAAACAAAGTGTCAAACAAAGGAACCGGGTCCCTAGGTCCAAATCAAGATTACATTTCCAATGTCAAAGATTCAGTATAAAAATAAAATTTAATACTTTGTACCATGCCCAAGCGGTGAGTCTAACATTAAAGTCATATATGTTTGAATCAAATAATAACTTGATGTCTGTAGCCTATTATTACCAAACATTAATGGATTTTCCAAAATGTCTAGCATAGAGTGATAGTGTCATGCAAAATATCCTGGTGTGTGGTAACAAGGTCAAGGGCATTAATCAGGAAAAGGTTAAGACTTACCCAGAGAGAAATATTGTCCAGCATGGATGTATTTTAAAATAAGTTACAAGCATGAGAGTCACACAAGCTAAAGCCAGGGTCATTTTACTTCAAAATTGAGATCAATTTGACAGTTACAAATAAATAAGAACTTTGTATTCTTTTTAATTACATCTTTTGTTTGCAGAGAGTTGTTGCTCCAAAGGACTATCGTGTTGTTGAGGAAAGGTTTCAAGTGCAGAGATTGACACCTACCTTATTAGATTGCATAGGCAAATTACAGACAGAGAGCCAACTGACCGCTAGTCAGGAACAGTATGCATTCATGGCATTTATAATTTTTTTGCTAACTACAAAGAATTGTTCTTAAAGATTTTTATCCCCCGCCAGAGGCGGAGGGATATTGTTTTGGCGTTGTCCGTCCGTCCGTCTTTCCGTCCATCTGTCCGGCACTTTTGTGTCTGGAGCCATATCTTGGAAGTGCTTTGGCGGATTTGATTGAAACTTGGTATGAGTATATATATGGATAAGAGGATGATGAGCGCCAAATGGCATTGTAAACCATCTGTTTATAACGAAGTTATGGCCCTTTGTATCTTAAAAAAATGCTTTTTGTGTGTCCGGAGCCATATCTTGAAGTGCTTTTGCGGATTTGATTGAAACTTGGTATGAGTACATGTGTATATATATGGATAAGAGGATGATGCACGCTAAATGGCATTGTAAACCATCTGTTAATAACGGAGTTATGGCCCTTTGTATGTTGAAAAAATGCTTTTTTTGTGTCCGGAGCCATATCTTGGAAGTGTTTTGGCAGATTTCATTGAAACTTGGTATGAATATATATATGGATAAGAGGATGATGCATGTCAAGTGGCATTGTACGCCATTTGATAATAACGGAGTTATGGCTCTTTGTATCTTGAAAAAATGCTTTTTTGAGTGTCAAATATAACACTTTTGTGTCCAAAAGCATATTGGCGGGCGATATCAATTCAATGAATTTGCTTGTTTAAATATAATTTTCAATTAATCCTTATGTTAATCTTATTACAGAATTCAAATGTGCATTCCTTTTACTTGGGAACATTTGCTTTTGTGCTGTTTTTTAAGCCCCCTGAAGGGTGGCATATCACAGTGGCACTGAGTCCGTTTGTCAGTTGTGGCATAAAGCAGTTGCACTGTCTGTCAGTCGTGGCATAGAGCAGTGGCACTGTCCGTCTGTCTGTCAGTCGTGGCATATAGCTGTGGCACTCTCCGTCAGTCTGTCAGTTGTGGCATAGAGCAGTGGCATAGAGCAGTGGCACTGTCCGTCCATCTGTCTGTTGTGGAAAAGAGCAATGGCACTGTCTGTCTGTATGTCAGTTGTGGCATAGAGCAGTGGCACTGTCTGTCTGTCAGTCGTCGCATAGAACAGTTGCACTGTCTGTCTGTCTGTCTGTCTGTCAGTCAGTCGTGGCATAGAGCAGTGGCACTGTTCTACCGTCTGTCAGTTGTGGCATATAGCAGTGGCACTGTCTGCCCGTCTGTCAGTCGTGGCATAGAGCAGTGGAACTGTCCGTCAGTCGTTGCATAGAGCAGTTGCACTGTTCTACAGTCTGTCAGTCGTGGCATATAGCATTGGCACTGTCCGTCCATCTGTCAGTTGTGGCATAGAGCAGTGGCACTGTCTGTCCCTCTGTCAGAAGTGGCATATAGAAGTGGCACTGTCCGTCCCTCTATCAGTCATGGCATATAACAGTGGCACTGTCTGTCCCTCTGTCAGAGGTGGCATATAGCAGTGGCACCGTCTGACAGTCGTGGCATAGAGCAGTGGCACTGTCCGTCCATTTGTCAGTCGTGGCATAGAGCAGTGGCACTCTCTGTCCATTTGTCAGTCGTGGCATAGAGCAGTGGCACTGTCTGTCCGTCTGTTAGTCATGGCATATAGCAGTGGCATTGTCCGTCAGTCTGTCAGTCGTTGCATAAAGCCGTGGCACTGTCTGTCAGTTCTGGTATATAGCAATGGCACTGTCCGTCAGTCGTGGCATAGATCAGTGGCACTGTCTGTCCATCTTTCAGTCGTTGCATAGAGCAGTGGAACTGTCCGTCCGTCTGTCAGTTGTGGCATATAGCAGTGGCACTGTCCGTCCGTCTGTCGGTTGTGACATAGAGCATTGGCATGTTTGTCAGTCGTGGCTTAGAGCAGTGGCACTGTCTGTCAGTCATGGCATAGAGCAGTGGCACTGTCTGTCCGTCTGTCATTCGTGGCATAGAGCAGTGGCACTGGCAGTCATGTCATAGAGAAGTGGCACTGTCTGTCAGTCGTGGCAAAGAGCAATGGCACTGTCTGTCGGTCTGTCAGTCGTGGTATAGAGCAATGGCACTGTCCGTAAGTCTGTCAGTCGCGGCATATGGTAGAGGCACTGTCCATCTGTCTGTCAGTCATGTCATAGAGCAGTGTCACTGTTCATCAGTCTGTCAGTCATGGCATAGAGCAGTGGCACTGTCTGTCAGTCGTGGAATAGAGCAGTGGCACTTCTGTCAGTCTGTAAGTCATGGCATAGAGCAGTGGCACTGTCTGTCAGTCGTGGCATAGAGCAGTGGCACTGTCCGCCCATCTGTCAGTCTCGGCATATAGCAGTGGCACTGTCTGTCCGTTCAGTCGTGGCATATAGCAGTGGCACTGTCTGTCAGTCGTGGCATATAGGAGTGGAACTGTCTGTATGTCTATCAGTCCTGGCATATAGCAGTGGCACTGTCTGTCCATCTGTCAGTCGTGGCATAGAGCAGTGGCACTGTCTGTCCATCTGTCAGTTGTGGCATATAGCAGTGGCACTGTCTGTCCATCTGTCAGTCGTGGCATAGAGCAGTGGCACTGTCTGTCCATCTGTCAGTTGTGGCACAGAGCAGTGGGACTGTCTGTCAGTCGTGGCATACAGCAATGGCACTTTCTTTCTGTCTGTCAGTCGTGGCATAGAGCAGTGGCACTGTCTGTCCGTCTGTCAGTCCTGGCATATAGCAGTGGCACTGTCTGTCCATCTGTCAGTCGTGGCATAGAGCAGTGGCACTGTCTGTCCATATGTCAGTTGTGGCATATAGCATTGGCACTGTCTGTCAGTCGTGGCATACAGCAATGACACTGTCTTTCTGTCTGTCAGTCGTGGCATAGAGCAGTGGCACTGTCTGTCCGTCTGTCAGTCATGACATAGAGCAGTGGCACTGTCTGTCTGTCTGTCAGTCGTGGCATAGAGCAGTGGCACTGTCTGTCTGTCTATTTGTCAGTCGTTGCATAGAGCAGTGGCACTGCTGTCTGTCTGTCAGTTGTGGCATAAAGCAGTGGCACTGTCTGTCCGTCTGTCTGTTGTGGCATATAGCAGTGGCACTGTCTGTCTGTCTGTCTGTCAGTCGTGGCATAGAGCAGTGGCACTGTCCTTATATGGCTGTTAAACCATATTAGCGCTCTAGAAGTCTCATTTGTTGTCCAATCTTCATGAAACATGCCCAGAAAATGTGTTCTTATAATATATGGATTGATTTCAAAAATGGTTCAGGTTTGATTAAAAACATGGCCACTAGGGGTCAGTGCAGTTTTCCTTATATGGCTTTAAGTGTAGAAATCTTATTCCTAGCCCAAACATCATGAAACCTGCTCAGAGCATTTTTTTCTTATTATTTATGGGTAAAGTTTTAAAATGGTGCCAGCTTTTTGAATAGAATTGCAGTTGGGTGGCGTGGCAGTTTCCCTAATGTAGTTAAAGCAAAACTTTGTGAACACTCTAAAAATCATATTTTTTGCTTAATTACGCAAATTAGTGAGACCAAAATGGTTCAGGTCTGTTGAAAAAGATGACTGACAGGGGCCTGGAAAGGCAGGTGATTCTTGGATTGGATAAATGTAGTATTTGTTATTAAGGTCAATGTTATAGTTACTTGAATTTAAAAATTATATCAGCTCAATAACTTGAGAACAAAGTAAGCTATTAAAATGAAACTTAATAGTGGTACATTGTATTAAGATTTGCTTGGGACTGCATGCAGAGTGGATGCAGTCGAGGTTAAAGTCACAATAATTTAAAGTACACTGTTGGTTATGCTCAATAAATCAAGTTCAATTTAAGATTTTGTTATAAATCTGCATCTCTGTATGTCTTTTATGGAAACCTTGGATGGGATCAATGTTTGGTTAACAATTACTAAAATAATACTGGTAATAATAGTTTTACATTAAAACCTGCAGAAGTAATTGAGGTATTGTAATTAAACTTTATAAACCTGTTTTATCCTGTCTTTGATAGGTATTTTGCAATGGTAATGCAATGTTGTAGTTACTTAAAAGGTCAATTTGGTTGCTGTTTTGTGACTGAAATTTAAATAATATGGTTTCATGAAATGTTCATTAACATGAGAGCAGTTTGGTCAGGAGCTACCTTTTTCTGCTATAAATGTATGCAATTTTCATGTGCTTAGTCTGGTCAGGAGCAATGCTGGCTTCAAGATTCATTTTGGTCAATGCAGCTCATATTATTTCTGAATCTCTATTGTAGGGAAATAATAAAGATATTCTCCTCAGCTGCTTGCCTGAATTCGTCATTTTTAGCAGGGTAAGTTGTTTCACACAAAGATACACACAGAGATTGACAGAGCTTAACGTGAAGCTGCATCTCGAAGATATGTATACTTGAAACTTCATACATTTTTGTTGGACATACAATTACATGTAGTGCAGAACACAAGTTGTTAAACTCATTTCACATTATTGATGGAGTAATTTCCATTTGTCAGGTTTATTTGTCATGCCATTTTTTACAAACAAATAACGGAGATCAGTAACTTACATTTGGTAATAGATGTAAGTTGTTGTACAGAAAGACAAATCAAAACTGCTTGTCTCAAGAGCCTTTACACAAAGGGACATGCAATTGATGTACCTGAGCCAGTCTCTGGTAAAACTAGGCTAAATGCATGTGCCTTAAGTGTCGGTCAAGATAAGCTTGTGAAGTACGCATAGGCTAATCTGGACAATACAGTATGTCTGGATTGGATTTTCTCTTAGAAGAGACTTCACTTAAAAAAATCCATAAAAGCTGAAATTGTTATCCCTGATTAGCCTGTGCAGACTTCAAATGCTAATGTGGGAGGACACCTTTAGCATTTTGCAGCAAATTTTGCTTTATCACCCCTCAGAATTTTTTTTTATCAAAACAAAACCCTTAAAAGAATAATTCTAAAAAAAGTGCATTTAAAATGAATGTTATGTTCTTTCTATTACTGTATTATGCTCTTACAAGCTTGTCATACTTAAAAGATTAAAATGTAAATAATAATTATCGTTTAATTCTCTTGTTAGCACTAAGCACTACAGCAGCAGCAAGGAGAACCATGGAGTGGACATGGAGCTGGTAGCCTCTGAGCTGCATAAGATCGGAGAGGGCACTCACCCCAAAATACTACAGAAGGTAAACACATAATTTGTGGGTTGAAAGCAAAATTATTGTATCTTATATGGAGGTACATGTTGTAGATTTAGTAGTACAGGACTTAATCTTGCTATTGTTTATTCAAAACTGCATCGCAGCCGAGCGTTGGCACCTGTTATGGGGTGCTGTTGTTTTAAGTATGAAATGGTACCTAGAAGTTGCACAGTTTTTAGTTAACATGAGCATAACATGCTCATGGTGAGTTATTGGGATGTGGATGCAGGTGTTTGTGTTTCTGTGCACTTTTTCTCCAATTTTCTTCTGAACTGCTTACCGTAGGTTTCCACGTATAGCGCGCAGTGTTTTACCTCCGAAATTCAAATTAAAAAGCTGGTGCGCGCCATACATTGATACAGCGCTATCCTGGCTGCTAAATTCGTAAAAAAAATGTTGTGTAATAGTAAATAATCAAAATGGCCGCCATGTTTTTTTCCAGTAAACTACCACCTCATAATCGTACAGACTGAGGGGCCATTGTCAAAACAACAAGAAGTCGCTACTGGTAGATGTCAATGAGGTAGAAGAAGTTTTGGTCAAAAATAAATTTGTTTGAATAAACTTGCGGACATTTCTTTGTTTGTGTTTTTACACTTCTTTATTGATGAATTCCGATGGAGATTGTTGTTGACATTCCGGAGAGCAGGCAAGGGTAGGTACGAACGAGGTCTTTTTTGCGGGTAACGCAACTTTTGAATGCTTAATTAAGCTTTCCAATGCCCCGGACTATTGGATTGTGCAATAGTAAAATGGCGGCCATTTTCGGTCCGATTTGGTGGTTTTATTGTCCTTAAATATTTTTTTCTCCATTTTTGCATTTAAAAAACAGCCTGCGCGCTATACACGGGAGCGCGCTATACACGGGAGCGCGCTATACGTGGAAACCTACGGTAACAGAATTTGAGGAAACTTCACAGGAACTTTCTTTGCGTGTTCCATAGACTTCATTTTTTTTTATTATGTCCCCCAACACTATAGTGGAGGACATATTGTTTTTGCCCTGTCTGTTGGTTTGTTGGTTTGTTTGTGTGTTTGCGTCAAACTTTTGCAATATTGAAGATAGCAACTTGATATTTGGCATGCATGTGTATCTCATGGAGCTGCACATTTTGAGTGGTGAAAGGTCAAGGTCATCCTTCAAGGTCAAAGGTCAAATATATAGCTTCAAAGCGGCGCAGAAGGGGACATAGTGTTTCTGACAAACACATATCTTGTCTTTTCTGAAATCGCCTTGTCCAAAATTTTCATATTTGGTATGTAGCCTTTATGTGTCAAAAGCAGCCTCGTCTCGGGGGTCACCAGTTTTAATTGACGTAAATAAAACAAATGTTCTTGTCTGAAACTTTAAAGCCCTTCTCTTTCATATTCATTATGTGGCATTATCTAGGGCTGGTCTGAACAGTTTATCAAACAATGCCCCTTGGGTCAACAGTGGCTTTGCCTCAGGGGTCACCAGTTTAACATTGACTTATTTAGGGGAAATAAAAAAAATTATTGTGTGAAACTGCTTAAGCCATGGCTTTCATAGTTAGAAATAAGCATCATCTAGAGGTCGTCTGCAAATTTTCCTTGGGGTAACAAACTAATCACACCCCAGGGGTCACATTTATAATATGAACATAAAGCTTTGATCATATCGCCAGGTTCAAAGCATGCCTAAGCTCATGACGTCGTATGGCATGATTTTTAACCAGGTTCTCGAAGGAAAAAACTGGTTATTAGATAGGCAAATGTCAGCGGGCGGACGGGCTGGCATGCAGGCGGAATAAGCTTGTCCGGGCCATAACTTTGTCGTTCATTGTGAGATTTTAAAAAATTATTTGGCCCATTCGTTCACCATCATTAGACCTTGCGCGCGAAAGAATTATGTCGATATCTCCAAGATCAAGGTCACACTTTGAGTTCAAAAATAAAAAAGGCCATAAATGTGCTTGTCCGGGCCATAACTATGTCATTCATTATGAGATTTTAAAATAATATGGCACATTTGTTCACCATTATTGGACGGTATGTCGCACAAAAGAATTGCGTCAATATTTTTAAGGTCAAGGTCGCCACGACTAAAATAAGATTTATTTTGAAACAAGGGGGGTAACTATGAACAGTCAGTTCAGTTTGTGTTATCTCCCTTTATCAGACTTTTTTTTCAAATTGCAAACCTGGTTTTGTGACAATTTTGTCCCTTGCTATAGAGTTGTACAGCATAATAACTTATGATTTATGAAAATCTGTAAAATAACAAGGCCCAGAAGTATTATAGATAAAGGCTTCTCTGTCTAACTACCGGTATTCAATTAATATTAACTTTCCCAAATGAATGCTGTGCTGTCGTTTATTCAATTTGTATTTCCATTTAAGGAAATCCGTTCATGTATAATGGCATATTATGTAATTTCAAAACTTTATTTTCCACGCTTTTGCCTTAGCAAATGTAGAAACAAGTTCCATTAGTTAAATGTCTCTAGCAATTTCATGTTCAATTGACAGAGTAGCCAGTCCAACAAGTCTTACTCGTAGCATGAATATTTGCAGATATGTCTTTATGAGTTTGAGTTTCTTTTTTGTGCTTACCGTAATTACTCTATGTTTTTGGACACTAAGTTTTCGAACACCCCTTTTTTTAGCAAAAATAATTATTTTTCGTGTCTGTTAATTTTCGGACACACGAGTTTTCGTCCATAATTTATGTCTCTTAGTTTTCGGACTGTATAATTACAGCGCTATTTTACCAAATTTCGATCATGTTTTTGATATCTAATGACACTTTGATCATGGGGGTTTACAACCAGATTAACATCATAAAACATGACAGGTGCATGCCTGAGGGTAATGGACCATTACATTTGCGTTATTGGGTAAATAACCTTGTAAACTAGTATTAGACAATGGTTTTGCCCGATAGCATAAGCGTTATGACAATTACCACGGGTAGTGCCAAATAACAGTTCAATTATCTACCGCAATGGTACTACCCCTTCTCAGTAAAATAACTGTAACAAATACTAAACGCTTCAAAGTGTGATGCACCCTATTGCAAGTTTTACGAACAATGGAAGGTGTTAGACAACAACTATCTGAAATGAACAAACAAAGAATTCATAGTTTGCTTTTTTATTGCGTTAATTACAGGTTCATACTAGCGAGTATCGGTACATCACATGCTCATCTTTGAACTGGTTGGTCAAAGTACAACCTTGTAGTAACTTTCTGTCAAATAAATTAAGCATTTAAAGTTATTTAAAATGCAGTGCAAATATATATAATTTTAATTTATACTGAATGGCATGGTATTTTACAAACGCGTGCCATTACCAGTAGTCGTTGATACAATTTACTCTATTTTCTGCAACTTCAATTTTCTACTCTAAGTTTTCAGCCACCTGTATTTTGTGAATAATTTTCGTATCTAAGTTTTCAGACACAAAAAAAATTAATTATTTTTAAGTGTCCGAAAACATATAGAGTAATTATGGTATATATATGACAAGGTATTTGACTTTGACCCTTCAGATGCTGATGTCGGCACACCAGCATATTTTGAAAGCTCATATCTCGATCAATTTTCAAGCAATTTGCAAAACATTGGTATCAAACAACGCAGAAGACCTTCTACTGAAGGAATAAATTTATGCCTGTTCACACAATCTACCATAAAGCAGTCATCAAACAGCAAACTTGCAAAAACATTTACTCTTATTTATCCGAGTACCACAAAAATACATAGCATGAATGCATAATTCGGGTTGACAGTCATTCACACTGTAATATTACATCTCATAAATTTAAAGTTAACACTTACTAACATCAATATCCCTCCAATCTAAGATCTGAAGCAAGAATATTTTGTATTAATAACAGTAATATTTAAAATTATATTAAAGATAATCAAAATAAATTATAATACTAGGAACAATAATAATAATAGACATTTTCATTTCAATTTAAAAATTCAATTCTTACTCGACTCTTCATTGATTTGATCTTTTTTACATGGTCATGTCTCTGTGTTGCAGATTGTTGCCTGCCTACATAACAGCCTGTTTCCTAGTCTGCCTACATCGCCACCAGATGTTGAAGCCCTGCGACTCTACCTTATCCTTCCTCACCTGCCAATGTTTGAGCAGCCAAAGAACTTTAGAGAACTCCAGAGACCTTTCTCTAGGGCTGTCATTAATATGGATGATATACCCTCTCGAGTAATAGGTAGGTTAAATTCTAATGGATTTTGGTCTTTGTTGTTTTTTTTATCCCCCACTACAGATGGGGTGCATATGGCTTTGCCCATCTCATTCAATCCTTTCATCAGTATGTCTGTCAGATTTGGATGAGTTACTCAACAATTATTGCGGTTAGGGAAATGGCATTGTATTGAAACCAGCGTGGTTATGGGTCATTTTAAGCTAAAAAGGACATTATTTGTATAATTTGTTATTTAAAAAGTATAGCTGCAAAATCAGTAAAACTTAAAAAGTTAATTAATATGTTAACTGGTGCACCTGGTTATTTGATGCTTTTTGTTTACATGAACAGTGTTTCTGCCCTTTTTGGCAAAAAATAATATTAGTGTTTCAGCCCTTTTTGGCAAAAAATAATATTGCCATGCAAGTACTTACCAGGTTGTACAATGATAAATAAAAAAATATACCTCTACAACACATGTACATTTGTGTTCTTGTATTTCAGAGACTGTAGGTTATAGAACACTGCAATATCATTATGTTTGAGTAATTGCATGCAATAATCCTTGAGAAATTGTGCTGTGTTTCCTCAACAGATCGCTGGTGGGGAACTCTGCCACAGAAATGTTTCCTTCACCTTATATCAGTAAGTATTAAAGCAATAGCCAATGTGCTTTATTATCCCCCGCCGTAGGCGGAGGGATATTGTTTTGGCGTTATCCGTCCGTCCGTCTTTCCGTCCGTCCGGCACTTTTGTGTCCGGAGCCATATCTTGGATAAGCTTTGGCGTATTTCATTGAAACTTGGTATGAGTATATATATATGGATAATAGGATGATGCATGCCAAATGGCATTGTACAACATCTGTTAATAACGGAGTTATGGCCCTTTTTATCTTGAAAAAATGCTTTTTTTAGTGTCAAATATAACACTTTTGTGTCCAGAAGCATATTGGGGGGGGGGATATAAATTCAACAAATTTGCTTGTTTGTCTTAGAACCATTTTAGTAAGATTTGGTTAAAGCTCTCCTTAGCACAACATGCTCATGGTTAGCTCTTGTGATTGCCTTTTTTCCATGGTTTGTCTTATGTTGTCCATGGTGCTTTGTCAACATTTACCTTGTGAACACTCTAGAGGTTGCGCTGGTCTCTTTTAAAACTATGCCACGCAGGGTCAAACACTGGTTCACAAGTTCAACCTTAAGAAAAAGCTTGTGAACACTTAAGTAGTCACATTTTTTAACCAATCATCATGAATTTTGCTTAGAACATTTGTTCTAATCATATATATGGCCCACTTCAAATAATGGTTCCAGTCCATTAAAAAAAATGGCCACCAGCAAGCGCGTAACTTTTCCCCAATGGCAGTCGTGGATTTTTGTAGGAACTATGGAAGTCTCATATTTAGGCCAATATTCATGCAATTTGCTCAGATTTATTCTAATTAAATCGTGGCATAGTTTGAAAATGGTTCCTGTTCATTGATTGTGAAGCTTTTCTTATATGACAATGACTTACTTTGATATTCGGAGATCTCAGCTGAGTCAAAAGATTATTCCCTGTAATTGAACAACATTGTCTCTGGGGTGTAAGAATTTTGTTCTTAGGTGGCTATTATTAAATCATGTGAACACTCAAGAAGCCACATTATTAGTCAAATATGCATGAAACTTGCTCAGAACAGTTGGTAACACTTGCTTTAATTATATCTTGGCGATGTTTTAAAACTGCTTGTGTTATTTGAAAATCACCATGGGGCAGAGCAGTATCCTAATTTGGCTACAATGAAATCTTGTGAAAACATGTACTCTAGAAGTTACACGTTTTGTCCAATCATCATGAATCTTGCTTTGAACATTTTGTTCATGTGGTATCTCATCTGAGTTATACCTCAGTCACAAATAGACTCCGATCAGCGGCCGACATATTTTTCTGCTCATCGGGCTGGTGACCGGCCGATGATTGCACAGAAACCGGGCCAATTTGTAGCATTGGGCGGCGTCCAGAGTTATTTTAAGTCTCACTTACAATTTTACCCGACGTCGGGCCCGGAAAGGAATCGAGTTGAGATTGAAACAAGATCGGCTGATCAACGCACAGGTATCGCCCGACATCGGATTCAATGAACGTGTATCGGCAAAAGTAAAGGTATTTCCCAGAGGCATATACATCGGCTGGCAACTGTCTGATTGCCGAAGGGCCTCCGCACAATGCCCGCCGGACGATAATCGTTATGATACACGTACAATGAATCCAATGTCGGGCGCACACTGGGCGATAACTGTTCGTTGATCGTCCGATCTTTTTTCGATCTCAACTTGATTCCTTCCTGGGCCTGATGTCGGGTAAAACAAACTGTGATATAAAAAAGTAATCCGGACGCCACCCGATGCTACAAAATTACCCGATGTGTGTGCGATCATCGGCCAGCGCCAGCCTGATGAGCTGAAAAAAATGTCTGCCGCTGATCGGACGGTGATCGGAGTCTATTTGTGACTGAGGTTTTAAACTTTGTCACTCATCGGACGGCAGACGGCTCCGTGTCCGACGTGTCCAGTCTTCCCGATGCCTGGAGATCAGACACATCTGCCGGCAATCGGATTATTTGTGACTGAGGCATTAAACATGGCTGTTTTTTCATATATGTCCAAGTGGAACCTTATCAAAACTATGGAATGTTTATGAACCAATCACTGAACACATTGAAAACAGGGCTGCTGGAAGATAATTTTTATACGCCTGTTTTAAAAAAACGGGACGTATTATAGTTTCACCTTGGCAGCGGGTGGGCGGCGTCCACAGCAGTGTCCGCTCTCTAATTCAAATAGTTTTCATCCGATCTTCACCAAACTTGGTCAGAAGTTTTATTTAGACAATATCTAGGTCAAGTTCGAATATGGGTTATGCCGGGTCAAAAACTAGGTCACAGGTCACTTAGTGCATTTCAAGCATTTAGCATGGTGTCACTCTCTAATTGAAGTAGTTTTTATCCGAACTTCACCAAACTTGGTCAGAAGTTGTATTTGGACAATATCTAGGTCAAGTTCTAATATGGGTCATGCCGGATCGAAAACTAGGTCACGGGGTCACTAAGTGCATTTCAAGCATTTAGCATGGTGTCCGCTCTGTAATAGAAGTAGTTTTCATCCGATAATCACCATACTTGGTCAGAAGTTGTATCTTGACGATATCTAGGTCAAGTTCGAATATGGGTCATGCAGGGTCAAAAACTAGGTCACAGGGTTACTTAGTGCATTTCAAGCATTTAGCATGGTGTCTGCTCTCTAATTGAAGTAGTTTTCATCCGATCTTCACCAAATATGGTCAGAAGTTGTGTTTAGACAATATCTAGGTCAAGTTCAAATATAGGTCAGGCCGGGTCAAAAACTAGGTCACGAGGTCACTTAGTGCATTTCAAGAATTTAGCATGGTGTCCGCTCTCTTTGTGATCTGGAAAACACTAAAGTATTATTATTTTGTTTCTCAAACGCATACACATCTGTGTATTCCTTTTTCTATAAGAATTATATTAAAATAATCCTTTTTGGATTCTAAAATTTAAAACACAGATCACAAAGTCTAAAGACTCCCAACAAACCCATTGCAGTATATACTGAACAGTGGGTCTAGTAATGATGATGCCACATACAACAGTATGTGTGATTCCACCATCTTTACTTATAAAAATTGGGCTATTCTTTCTCTCTCTCCTCCTTAAAAAACAAAACAAACAATATCATTCAATAACAACATCATATAAATAATAATAAATAATAATAAGTACAGTAACATAACATAAACATAGTAATTTATAACTATAAAACAACTCCAAGTTCTTTTGGATTTATTCATCCTTTTCTTTCATTTATATTTTCTGCATATAAACTATTATTGTTTACTTTTTGTTAAAGTGCAACGTCAGCTGTGGCAAAATTCTATTTATAAACGGATTGACCTACTTGCAATCCTTATAAGAAATTTCGGCCAATCAGCGCCATCGTTTTAAAAGTGTATCAACCAAAAAAAACGCCGCTTTTTTACAGCGTTAGGCCCAGACAGTGTAAAGTAATGCGTTTTTAACGCTTCTTAAATAATGATAGTTTTTTTTAAACCAATAGATTTTTATTAAGGCACCGCACCAACACTGCAAAGTTTTCTATTTATATCAATGGTACAGCCCAGTAAAATCGGGCTGTCCATTTTATGGCTGTTTTCGAACTTTTTATGCAGAGTTTTATGTTAAGCAGTGTGCTCGGGCAATGGTTTATAACCGAAGTCCCGAGGGTAAACAATCCCATTAGTCCGCTCTCTAATTGAAGTAGTTTTCATCTGATCTTCACCAAATTTGGTCAGAAGTTGTGTCTAGATGATATGTAGGTCAAGTTCAAATATGGGTCATGCAGGGTCAAAAACTAGGTCACAGAGTCACTTAGTGCATTTCAAGCATTTAGCATGGTGTCTGCTCTCTAATTGAAGTAGTTTTCATCCGATCTTCACCAAATTTGGTCAGAAGTTGTGTTTAGACAATATCTAGGTCAAGTTCAAATATGGGTCATGCTGGTTCAAAAACTAGGTCACGAGGTCACTTAGTGCATTTCAAGCATTAAGCATGGTGTCTGCTCTCTTATTGAAGTAGTTTTCATGTGATCTTCACCAAATTTGGTCAGAAGTTGTGTCTAGATGATATGTAGGTCAAGTTCAAATATGGGTCATGGTAAAGTTATCAAGTTGTCCAAAACCTTCAAACAGGCGTATCTTGTGACAGTTTTGCACTCTTGTTTCCTTGTAGGTCAGATTATACTGTGCATACTATCTGTTTATATAATTTTAATTAAGTAAAGCCTCAGGTGAGTGCCTTAGGGGCTTTGGCCCTCTTGTTTAATAAATACATTTTTTATGAGTTAAATATCCAAACTTTGAAATGTAATGAAGTTAGCATTTTATGTGGTTTTCTGAGGATGGTAAACGTTCATGTATGATGCCTTAACTCTATATTATAAAAATATTGTGGAAATAATTAGTACTGTATTACTTGAAAATTGTGCTCAAAGGGCTCAGTATTTTAATTTGAAAGATATGCATTTCCTGATATACCTTACAGATATTCAAAGAGACTGTGATATACCTGTTGGGGCAACCCTTGGTTCAGGAGAATAAGGACGAGGTATGATGATTATGATTTATGATTATATCAAATTATGATTTCTGTACCTGGGACTACAGGGCTTACTCTGTCATTTGCCAAATTAGCCAATGGCTACAAATGGACCTATTTGGCTACAGAAAATTCTTTTTGGCTACAACTTTTTCTTCATTAAAATTTATAAAACAGCAAAAAATAGAAGAAATTTTCCATAGCAAGGCGTCTTTGGCGAAAGAAATTGTTTAGCCAGGGGAAGCCCTGGGACTGTGTATTGGCAGTTGTTAAAGATCTTTGACACTGTTTATAATAAAAAAGTGTTTTTTATAAACACACTTTCTTTACTTACTTGAGATTGGGTTTGCTGGATCATTGCCAAGATCACTGTAAGCTTATGACAGAAATGGTCCTAGTGTTCTTTATTATAATTTTTAGTTCACCTTAGCAGAAGGTGCTCATGGTTGTCTTTTGGGATACGGTGTTGTGTGTCGTCTATTTGTGCGTTAATGTGGCCATGTCTCCATCAATTTTTTCTTCAAACAACATCTTAAGCGCTGGGCAGTATTTGACGAAACATCACAGAAATGATTCATTAGGAGGTCCTCTATACAATTTTATAAATCATACCAGTTTGTTGATTAATAAGGTCACAAAGATACAAACATGGTTTTAAAAATGAAAACTTTAACAATATTCTCCTCTATTGTTGTCCTCTAAAATGTTTGTTCAAACTATGCCCCTGGGGTCTAAACTATCCTTGCTCTAGCTCAAAGTTGACCATACACAAATACTGTGAGAGTACATAAATTGGCAGGGTTCAATTTTTTTGCAATTTAAATGGGTGACATATTAGGACAGTCTAAAATTCGTGCAAATTCAGTTGTAGTTGTATATCTGTATATTGGTCATCTACTAAGTTTGTTTAAATTTTGTCTAAAGGGACAAAGTTGGTCACCATTGTGCTGTTGTTAACCGTTTATATAGAATTACATATAGATGTATTCAAATTATGCCCTTGTTGTCAAAAGTAGCCCCAAACAAGGGGTCTTGAGTATTAAGGGTCTCCTACATTCGCACAGTCTAGTCATTTTTAAATGGGCCTCATAATATAACATATATAACATGAGCCTCGTTCTGGGAAAATTGTGCTTACAGCATGTGTGTACAGTATGTGTGTACAGTATGTGTGTACAGTATGTATGTACAGTATCAGTATGTGTGTACAGTATGTGTGTACAGTATCAGTATGTGTGTACAGTATCAGTATGTGTGTACAGTATCAGTATGTGTGCACAGTATCAGTGTGTCTGTACAGCATGTGTGTACAACATGTGTGTACAGTATGTGTGTACAGTATGTGTGTACAGTATGTGTGTACAGTATGTGTGCACAGTATGTGTGCACAGTGTCAGTATGTGTGCACAGTATCAGTATGTGTGTACAGTATCAGTATGTGTGTACAGTATCAGTATGTGTGTACAGTATCAGTATGTGTGCACAGTATGTGTGCACAGTATCAATATGTGTGTACAGTATCAGTATGTGTGTACAGTATCAGTATGTGTGTACAGTATCAGTATGTGTGTACAGTATCAGTATGTGTGTACAGTATCAGTATGTGTGTACAGTATCAGTATGTGTGTACAGTATGTGTGTACAGCATGTGTGTACAGCATGTGTGTACAGTATGTGTGTACAGTATGTGTATACAGTACTTACAGCATGTGTGTACAGCATGTGTGTACAGCATGTATGTACAGCATGTGTGTACAGCATGTGTGTACAGCATGTGTGTACAACATGTGTGTACAGCATGTGTGTACAGCATGTGTGTACAGTACTTACAGCATGTGCTTACAGCATGTGTGTACAGCATGTGTGTACAGTATGTGTGTATAGTATGTGTGTACAGTATGTGTGTACAGTATGTGTGTACAGTATGTGTGTACAGTATGTGTGTACAGTATGTGTGTACAGTATGTGTGTACAGTATGTGTGTACAGCATGTGTGTACAGCATGTGTGTACAGCATGTGTGTACAGTATGTGTGTACAGTACGTATGTACAGTATGTGTGTACAGCATGTGCTTACAGCATGTGTGTACAGCATGTGTGTACAGTATGTGTGTATAGTATGTGTGTACAGTATGTGTGTACAGTATGTGTGTACAGTATGTGTGTACAGTATGTGTGTACAGTATGTGTGTACAGCATGTGTGTACAGCATGTGTGTACAGCATGTGTGTACAGCATGTGTGTACAGCATGTGTGTACAGCATGTGTGTACAGTATGTGTGTACAGTACGTATGTACAGTATGTGTGTACAGTATGTGTGTACGGTATGTGTGTACGGTATGTGGGTACGGTATGTGGGTACAGTATGTGGGTATGGTATGTGTATTTGGTATGTGTGTTCGGTATGTGTGTACGGTATGTGTGTACGGTATGTGTGAACAGTATGTGTGTACAGTATGTGTTTACAGTATGTGTGTACAGTATGTGTGTACAGTATCGTCCTAGATAAGCCTGTTATGGAATTTTTCCTTTAAAGACATTCTGTTCTAAACCTAATTCCAAAATAGGCGGATAGTGTCATCCCTGATTAGCCTGTGCAGACTGGGACAACACTTTATGCACATGCATTACAACCAGTTTTCTTTGAACGGAGCTAATATCCAAACATCATAGAGCCGATCATTTTGCTGATTCATCAAAAGTGCTTTACTAAAGGTGCAGACTCGTATGCTGGCAATGTTCAACTCACTGGAGATGCTGAAGAGGCTGTTTGTTGTTAACGAACTCAACAACCAGGTCGTGCCTTACAACAAGTTCTATGTGAAGACTTTAGGCGAGACGGTCAACCTTAAGGAAGACTATCTGCAGTGGTTTCAGGAACAGGTCACAAAAACTGTGAGTTGGGGCATGGTGGCTTAAACTAAGTTATGAGAAGCTGAAAAAACAGAGAGTACTTTTTAACTATGGTTTAGAAAGTTAGTGTTCAGAGGAAGAAAAGATTTCAATTGTAATTTATTATGCTGTTAGATATTTATTCGTTTATATTTTAGGTATAGGACTATGTTTTAAAGCTTTTCTTGCATTAAAGCGTTAACGAATTATCATTGAATTACAGCCAGATGTGGTCAACAGACTGAGTTACATGTATGCTGATAACCCTTTTTTAGTGCGTTATGAATTAAAACTTAAAATATAAAGTTTATTTTATCAGTATTTCCTAAAAGCAGTGAAGATTTGGGCCAGCTATCTCCGTAAGTATGGGTAAACCAGCTTACCTAGGACAGTAAATTACCGTACCACTGTGATATTACTAAAATAAGCGCAAATTCCTAATAAACAAACATTTGGAACTTGTGTATCTCTATTTCAGGGGCAAAGGACATTATTTTTTTGTAATTACCCATTTACTTTTGATGCTGTGGCCAAAAGCTTGCTGCTTGAAACTGATGCCCGTATCCAAATGGCAGTGAGTAACTAGTTCCTTGACCTAGTAGAACAACAAAATTTGTTTCATTTTAATCGTTTTTGACTTTTCATCCTATATACATGGTATTAAGAGCTGTAATTGGAATCTATTTTATCTATAAATAATCCCTAAGTGACCTATTGAACTTTGTATTGACAGCTTCTGTGCAGGAGGGAAAACCAGCTACTGGCATACTTAGTTTTTCCATAAGAGTTGTTGCCCATAAATTAATCTAAGGTTTATATATGTGCATATACTTTCTGTGTCTGAAATATATGAACTATGAAAATATTTTCATACCAACGTGCTTATAATTAAATATTTATGTTGTATTAAGTACTTTAATAATTCTTCTGAACTCCACCTTCTCACAATAATTGAGAACCTTTTGGTTTCAGGTGAGCATCTTAGGGCCCATTGCCCTCTTGTTAACTTCTGTTGTCTGTAACTCAAAAATTACTGCTGCCATAGGGCTGAAACTTAACAAACAGCATTGAAAGTTGCGCACATTCAAATATTTTTAGAGGTTTTCTTCAGAACTGGAGTTATGGCTCCTTTTAAAGTATATAAATTGCTTTTTTTTATTTATTTATAATATTGTTTTGGCGTTGTCCGTCCTTCTGTCCGTCTTTCCATCCGTCCGTCCGGTACTTTTGTGTCCGGAGCCATATCTTGGAAGTGCATTGGTGGATTTAAATGAAACTTGGTATGAGTTTATATATGGATAAGAGGATGATGCACGCCTAATGGCATTGTACACCATGTGTTAATAACAGAATTATGGTCCTTTGTATCTTGGAAAAATGCTTTTTTGTTTCTGTAGCCATATCTTGGAAGTGCTTTGACGGATTTCATTAAAACTTGGTATGAGTATATATATGGATAAGAGGATGATGCACGCCAAATGGCATTGTACACCATCTGTTAATAACGGAGCTATGGTCCTATGTATCTTGAAAAAATGCTTTTTTGAGTGTCAAATATAACACTTTTGTCTCCAGAAGCATATTGGCGGGGGATATCAATTCAACGAATTTGCTTGTTTAACTTATGCTGAGCGCAACTCAAACAGTATTTCTGCTAGGGGGCTGAAACTTTGCAAATATGAATTTAGTTTTTTTTTAACACAGGTGGAGTTTTCATAGAAAACAATAGTATGGGGGTATCCAAGTTCTATGAACACATTTGTTAGTTTTGTAAAATCTTCATAATGCCATATCTTCCTCAGAGCAGTCTTCATGAAGCTCAGCGTCAGAACCTGGCTAGTCTGTTCCTTCCCATCAACCCTGTCAACCAATATCTGGTCTTCAAGGTCTCCCGTGATGGCATTGTGAAGGATACACTGCATCAGCTCTTGGCTATGCCCAGCGCTGATCTTAAGAAACCCATGAAGGTAAAATCTCAGTGCATGTATGCTCAGGGTTTAAGCTTTTATTTCAGTAAAACTCTGCAAAAAGGGGTAAAACAAGACCAAATTTGGACTTAACCAAGAAGGATTTTATTATAGAGTGTTACTGTTATACCATATGTTTACAATAGTTTGTTATTTTTTTATAGAAACATTTGTTTGCTTTTTTTATGCTCCTGAAGGGCTGCAAATAGAAATCTTTCTGTAATTTTTTCCCTCTGCTTGTGTGGAGAATAACTCGGGAAGTATTGAAGGGCTTTTTTTATTTATAATTCCCATTGAGGAGGTATCTACATCCCTAACTGGCCTTAGTATTAAATGTATTTAAATGAATCATGATACATAGATAAGATAGAGAACACTGACAGGAAGTTCAGAGTTACTGAACTCTCTAATTATTTTTATAATTATTTTATTAAAAAATTATTGCCCTTTGCATATTTTTTTATGTTCTGTTTCTTATGTGATTGAGTAACTCAGAGAAAAATGAAGGAATTCAAATAAAACTTCATATAATTATATTATAATGATGCACGTAGAAGGCATTAAGGGGAAGTGAAACAGTGAGTACTATAACAAAAACTCCTGCCAGAATTTAAAGAGTAATTGCCCTTGGGTGAATTTTCTATTTCAATTTGAAATCCTATTTTTCTCTGTTTATATTTAGTGATCTGTACATTACTCAATAAAAAAGGATGTTGGGTTAGTTTTGCAGTGTTAAAAATGTTTACACGACTGAAATTAAAATGATTTATACTTAGTTCGTTTAAAAAAACATTTGAAGAACTTAATGCATTATCTAATATATTTGTAAGTGTATGAAGATTTGATGTTTATTGCAATGTGCATCACACTGTTGATATCACATGTTAAAATAGAAACTCAGTTTTATTGTATAATAAAATGCTATTTCTACACAAAGATAAATTATACTAACTGCAATATTTCTGGCTTTAAGATGTGGTTTATTCTAACCTTTTTGTAATATCTCTTATTGTATTTCACATAAGTACATATGTTGAAATAGCTGTTGTTTTTCATGAAGGTAATTTTCGAAGGCGAGGAAGCCACTATCGATGCAGGGGGTGTCCGCAAGGTTTGTTGCTATAGAAAAAGGACACTTAGTCTTTTTCATGCCAATTCTCTGTTCATTAAAATCAAGTCCCTTAGTTCAAAATTGGCCTACCATCAGGGTCACATAATAAAGACTTTTTCAAAAAATAGCATCAAAAATCTTTTCTCAATAAATGTGAGGCAAATAAGTATGTAGCATCAGATGGTATTAAGCATCGTTGGTTCCAATTCTGCTCTTGGGGTTAAATCTGGCCATGCCACAGAGGTCACATCATTTATAAAGGTTTTTACAGTCAATTTCTTACAAAATATTTTCCCCTGAATGTTTTTATGCCCTCGGATCGATAGATCGAGGGTATATTGTTTTTGGCCTGTCTGTCTGTCATTCTGTCCCAAAACTTTAATATTACAGTAAAGTTTTGCAATAACTTTTGAAATATTTAACATAGCAACTTCATATGTGGCATGCATGTGTATCTCATGGAGCTGCACATTTTGAGAAGTGAAAGGTCAATGTCAAAGTCATCCTTTAAGGTCAAAGGTAAAAAAACAACAACACCAAAACTTAAATATTACAGTAAAATTTTGCAATAACTTTTAAAATATTGAACATAGCAACTTCATATTTGGCATGCATGTGTATCTCATGGAGCTGCACATTTTGAGTGATGAAAGGTCAAGGTCATCCTTCAAGGTCAAAGGTAAAAAAAAAAAGCGCCGCATTTGGGGGCATTGTGTTTCTGACAAACACATCTCTTGTTTTAAACAACAAGGCACACAGCTTTAATATTTGGGTCCGAAACCGGCCATGACCCATTACACAGATGAGCGATTTAGGGGCCACCTGGGAACTCTTGTGATCTTTTGTTACATATCTAATCATATACACCATATTAAACAAGTATTGAATTAACAAATATCTTATTAAAAATAAGATTTTATTTAAATGTCGTATTTAAAATAAGATTTAATTAAACATAATTCAATTGTGTATTTCCTGTTACCTGAAGAAGAATGATATATTTGATTAAATTTGTTTTTCTAAAAAAGTTTATCAGATTCATGTAATGATTATTTCAAATTAATGTTTATAGGCTGTTTTGGAACGAATGCAACTTGTAACTATTTCAGGAGTTTTTCCTTCTTTTATTGCGAGAAGTCTTGGATCCGAAGTATGGGATGTTCAAATTGTATGAGGAATCACATTTGCAGTGGTTTTCACCTTTTGTAAGTGCTTCTGGATAACTACCAATATATTGGGTGGAACGGGGTGGGAAAAATGTGTTGCCATAATTGAGCCAGTGAGTGTTAGTGGATCATTTTACCATTCTCTGTATTCTTGTTCACATAGGTATTAAAGTGAAGTATAGTACATAAAGAATTCAACATATACAATGTACTAGTAATTGGAATGAAACATATGATGTTACTTGTATCATTCAATGCAGCAACAACATGCAGTAAATCCATGAGTTATAACATAGTGGTCAGTGTAGAGAATGATTTGAGAGACAATATGAGCCACGCCATGAAAGAACAGACCATAGAACATATCCAAAAAATGTAGCTCCAGATGTTCCTCCGCGTCTGATGTTCCCTTATGAGACCAGGAAACCTTGTGACTACAGCTGAAAGGGTAGCTCCCCATCTGACTGCACAAATGCATACGGCATAACAACCCATTTTTGCAGGACACAGCTCATGTTGGAGTGGTGTTGTTTGCTTGCAGCCCTTTGAAGACCACGGCATGTACATGCTGATAGGTATACTGTGCGGCCTGGCCATCTATAACTCTGTGATCATCCAGCTCAGCTTTCCGCTGGCTCTCTACAAGAAACTGCTCAACAGGTCCGTATAAACCACTCAGTGTAGACAAGTATACAGTCTTTGTTTTAATGATTGCTGTTTTCTGAAGGAACTTAATAACTCACTAATACAGTAATACTCCGCTAAGATTGCAACTTAGGGTCTTAATATAAATGGTCTGATAATTTGTCATGGTCATTTTATCAAGAAGATTAAGTATGCATGTATACACATATCTGTGGTGTTTTTATAATTCCCTTTAAAGGAGGCCTGTTGTAATTAAATTGTCCTCCATCCTTCCATCTGTCCCTGGGTCCATCATTTTTAACCAGGTTTTCCGAAGGAAAAAACTGGTTATTAGATTGGCGAATGCAGGCGGGCTGGCTGGCTGGCTGGCTGGCTGGCTGGCTGGCTGGCTGGCGGGCTGGCGGAACAAGCTTGTCCGGGCCATAACTTTGTCGTTCATTGTGAGATTTTAAAATCATTCGGCACATTTGTTAACCATCATTAGACGGTGTGTTGCGCGAAAAAATTACGTCAATATCTCCAAGGTCAAGGTCACACTTTGAGTTCAAAGGTAAAAAATAGCCATAAATGAGCTTGTCTGGGCTATAACTATGTCATTCATTATGAGATTTTAAAATCATTTGGCACATTTGTTCACCATCATGGGACGGTGTGTCGCACAAGAGAATCACGTCAATATCTCCAATGTCAAGGTCGCCACGACTAAAAATAGATTTATTTTAAAACAAACTTACAAAGGGGGTTAATTTTGTTTGTTCATTTCAAAAGTTCAGTTTGAGTTGTCTCCCTTTATCAGATTTTTTTTCACAATGAAAACCTGGTTTTGTGACAATTTTGTCCCTTGTTTTATTTGATTTAAACCTTATATAATAATAGAGGGCAATAAGGGTTAGTACAGAGTACAATAACCATAACTCTCATCAGGATTTACTGACTCATTGCACTTTTTTGTCTTGTGCAGAGCATCACTCCCTTAGTATTCAAGATATAAATAAAACCTGGTCCATTGATAGAGGATATTGAGAAGAAGTGTAGAATGCAAGAACAAGTCTATTTTCAGTACTTTGGAAGTTATTGTCCTTTGCTAGTGTTTTGTGTTTGTGGTCCATTTCTTAATTTTCTGTTCTTTTATCACATGCTTTACCCTGTTTCCCATGTAATACAACCATTACATATTTTTTTTTATGTTACACATGTGTAATGCAACATGTTTAAGCGTTTTCATTGGCTTAGTTTTCGTTTATTGACAAGGCGCATTTTGTTATTTTGCTGAAATGACGTTGCAACTTCAAATAGCGTCACAAAATATCAACAACATTCGGGATTTATCATTATATTTGCGTAAATATTTATTTAATTTGCTCATTTAAAAGCATGTGATAAAAAAGATCTGACACTAGTTGTCATATCATACCATATTTTTAACCAGGTTTTCCGAAGAAAAAACTGGTTATTAGATTGGCGAATGCGGGCGGGCTGGCTGGCTGGCGGGCGGGCGGAACAAGCTTGTGCGGGCCATTACTTTGTCGTTCATTGTGCGATTTTAAAATCATTTGGCACATTTGTTAACCATCATTAGACGGTGTGTCGCGCGAAAATTACGTCAATATCTCCAAGGTCAAGGTCACACTTTGAGTTCAAAGGTAAAAAATAGCCATAAATGAGCTTGTCTGGCCTATAACTATGTCATTCATTATGAGATTTTAAAGTCATTTGGCACATTTGTTCACCATCATGGGACGGTGTGTCGCACGAAAGAATCACGTCAATTTCTCTAATGTCAAGGTCGCCATGACTAAAAATAGATTTATTTTAAAACAAACTTACAAAGGGGGTTAATTTTGTTTGTTCATTTCAAAAGTTCAGTTTGAGTTGTCTCCCTTTATCAGATTTTTTTTCACAATGAAAACCTGGTTTTGTGACAATTTTGTCCCTTGTTTAAACTCGTCCAGGAAATTCATTAGTAAGCTCGCCAAAGGCTCGCTTACTAACAAACTTCCTGAACTCATTTAATAAAATATGGTATGATATGACAACTCGTGCCAGATCCTATATATCTGTAACAACTGTTTGTGTTGGTATTTTTCCAGACCTACAACTATTGAAGATATCTCTGAATTGATGCCTACAGTCGGCAGGTGAAGTACAGCTCACACTCTCCTTATGGAATGAAAATGTACCTGTAAAGAAAATACAGAAATGAGTTGCAATAACCTCGAAAATATATGAAATTGTTTCTGTATGCCAGGATTTTGTAAGAAGCAGGAATTGAATTACAGTGGAAATGAAATCCAACAAAGTGCAATACAATGAAATGACAGAATACAAAGAACATGGTTTTTGGTCAAATATTCCTATATATTTAACTTACATTAAATAAATCAGAATTCCATAGAACAAATAAACAACTTTACAAATGTCTTTTTCACTTCCCTTTTTTAAATTGACAATTAAAATTGTCTTGATATTAGGAAAAGGTATCCAATCATGACTACACATCCTATGGAGATAATATTTACACTAGTTAAATTGTTGTATATTTGCATACACACATCTATGAATTGTTAAAATGATAAACATAAGAAACAAACAAGAGCATACATCAGCTATTGTATGATTATTTTATTTATTCACAGTTATTATTCCCAAATAGCACCCCAAAGATGTTTCAAAACAACTAAGTGTTAATAATACAGCATTGGGTACAGAATCATTCAAAACCTGAAATATGCAATGCTAAAAAATATGGAATATTCCGAATGAATCCATATTGCTATTCATTTCATCATGTTTGGACAATACTTGTTCCTTTGATAATTACTTTACTTTGTGGTCTCTGAGTAATTTCAGTGGAATTCCACTAATTCACTGTTTATGATGACAGAATCGTAATTTTTTTGTTGTTGCTTAACATGATTTTTAATTGATATTTAAATGATTTACATGTTTCTAGAGTACCATAAACATTTCAAAGATGAAGACAAAAACTATAGTGATATTATGTGCATAAGTCAGTGGCAGAGTATTTAGGGAAACAATGTGTGACACAAACTATGCAATGTATTTGTTATTATCTTTTACTTGGCTATAATACTATTTTCATTATTCAGGAGTTTTGAAAAACTTCTTGGTCATGAAGGCAATGATGTAGAGGAAATCTTCTGCCTTACATTTGAGGTAACCTACTCACTAAAACAGTACTTAAATAAAAAACGGTTTGATCTTTCTTTGTCGTTTAAATTTATAGTAATGGCAGCCTCTAAGAAAAAATAATACAACCCATTAAAGATGGTCTGTCAGTTGATTGGCTGTCAGTCTGTCCTTCAGATGGTCTGTCAGTTGGTTGGCTGTCAGTCTGTCCTTCAGACGGTCTGTCAGTTGGTTGGCTGTCCGTCTGTCCTTCAGATGGTCTGTCAGTTGATTGGCTGTCAGTCTGTCCTTCAGATGGTCTGGTGGTTGATTGGCTGTCAGTCTGTCCTTGAGATGGTCTGTTGGTTGATTGGCTGTCAGTCTGTCATTCAGATGGTCTGTTGGTTGATTGGCTGTCAGTCTGTCCTTCAGATGGTCTGTTGGTTGATTGGCTGTCAGTCTGTCCTTCAGATGGTCTGTTGGTTGATTGGCTGTCAGTCTGTCCTTCAGATGGTCTGTTGGTTGATTGGCTGTCAGTCTGTCCTTCAGATGGCCTGTCGGTTGATTGGCTGGTCAGTCTGTCCTTCAGATGGTCTGTCAGTTGGTTGGCTGGTCAGTTCGTCCTTCAGATGGTTTGTCGGTTGATTTACTGTCAGTCTGTCCTTCAGATGGTCTGTTGGTTGATTGGCTGTCAGTCTGTCCTTCAGATGGTGTGTCGGTTGATTGGCTGTCAGGCTGTCCTTCACTTGGTTTGTTGGTTGATTGGCTGTTAAGTCTGTTCTTCAGATGGTTTGTCGGTTGATTGGCTGGTCAGTCTGTCCTTCAGATGGTCTGTCAGTCGGTTGGCTGGTCAGTTTGTCCTTCATATGGTTTGTCGGTTGATTGGCTGCCAGTCTGTCCTTCAGATGGTCTGTTGGTTGATTGGCTGTCAGTCTGTCCTTCAGATGGTCTGTTGGTTGATTGGCTGTCAGTCTGTCCTTCAGATGGTCTGTTGATTGATTGGCTGGTCAGTTTGTCCTTCAGATGGTCTGTCGGTTGATTGGCATTCAAGTCTGTCCTTCAGATGGTCTGTTGGTTGATTGGCTGTCAGTCTGTCCTTCAGATGGTCTGTTGGTTGATTAGCTGGTCAGTTTGTCCTTCAGATGGTCTGTCGGTTGATTGGCTGTTAGTCTGTCTTTAAGATGGTTTGTAGGAACATCATCTAAAATATTGAATTCAGCCTTGCTCTATGAAAATGGGCTTTAATGCTAAATTGGAATGAAACTTTCTGCCTTTATTGGATTTCATTAAGAATAGATTTTCTTTACTTAAAAAGTTTCATAAAAGGGGAAGTGTCGTCCCTGATAAGCAGGTGCAGACTGCACATGTGAATCTGGGCAGACACTTTACGCACATGCATTAAAATCTGTTTTCTCACAGTGAACCTCTTTTTAAATATGACATGCAAATCGGTACTAATTCTTGAAATATCCTGTTATATATTTACATGCATTAAAATCTGTTTTCTCAAAGGGCAGCTCAATTTAAATATGCCATGCAAATCAGTACTGATTCTTGAAGTATCCTGTTATATATTTATGCCCCCCTTCGAAGAAGAGGGGGTATATTGCTTTGCACATGTCGGTCGGTCGGTCTGTCGGTCCGTCCAACAGGTGGTTTCCGGATGATAACTCAAGAACGCTTGGGGCTAGGATCATGAAACTTCATAGGTACATTGATCATGACTCGCAGATGACCCCTATTGATTTTGAGGTCACTAGGTCAAAGGTCAAGGTCACGGTGACCCGAAATAGTAAAATGGTTTCCGGATGATAACTCAAGAACGCTTATGCCTAGGATCATGAAACTTGATAGGTAGATTGATCATGACTCACAGATGACTCCTATTGATTTTCAGGTCACTAGGTCAAAGGTCAAGGTCACGGTGACCCAAAATAGTAAAATGATTTCCGGATGATAACTCAAGAACGCTTATGCCTAGGATCATGAAACTTGATAGGTAGATTGATCATGACTCGCAGTTGACCCCTATTGATTTTCAGGTCACTTGGTCAAAGGTCAAGGTCACGGTGACCCGAAATAGTAAAATGGTTTCCAGATGATAACTCAAGAACGCTTATGCCTAGAATCATGACACTTGATAGGTAGATAGACCATGACTCGCAGATGACCCCTATTGATTTTGAGGTCACTAGGTCAAAGGTCAAGGTCACGGTGACCCGAAATAGTAAAATGGTTTCCGGATGATAACTCAAGAACGCTTATTCCTAGGATCATGAAACTTGATAGGTAGATTGATCATGACTTGCAGATGACCCCTAGAGATTTTCAGGTCACTAGGTCAAAGGTCAAGGTCACGGTGACCCGAAATAGTAAAATGGTTTCCGGATGATAACTCAAGAACACTTATGCCTAGGATCATGAAATTTGATAGGTAGATTGATCATGACTCACAGATGACCCCTATTGATTTTCAGGTCACTAGGTCAAAGGTCAAGGTCACGGTGACCCGAAATAGTAAAATGGTTTCCGGATGATAACTCAAGAACGCTTATGCCTAGGATCATGAAACTTCATAGGTACATTGATCATGACTCGCAGATGACCCCTATTGATTTTCAGGTCCATAGGTCAAAGGTCAAGGTCATGGTGACCGGAAATAGTAAAATGGTTTCCGGATGATAACTCAAGAACGCTTATGCCAAGGATCATGAAACTTCATAGGTACATTGATCATGACTGGCAGATGACCCTATTGATTTTCAGGTCACTACGTCAAAGGTCAAGGTCAGAGTGACAAAAAACATATTCACACAATGGCTGTCACTACAACTGAGAGCCCATATGGGGAGCATGCATGTTTTACAAACAGCCCTTGTTACATCTTATTGTGCAAAGTCAAGTCAGTAATCTGTCTTGTATACCAGCATTGAAACTGTAAACGAAAGCCATGACATTGATTTCTAATTGAAAATATACATGTTAAAATAGATGAATTCTGTATTCTGCCGCAGATAAGTCAGGAGTATTTAGGAGAGTTGCGCACAGAAGAGTTGGTGCCAGGTGGGAAACACAAGCCAGTAACAAAAGAAAACAGGTGATGCAAAATGTGTTTATAAACTAAGTCTTGGTTAACTTCCAATGGCAATAATTGTAGTATTTTAATCCATTTCTTTGTTTTAGTTATTAGCTTTTTTCTTTACAAAGAAAATGGAACTGCAAGTACCGCAATTGTGCAGGCTGGTCTGGAGCTAAACTAGCCGCATAATAACATAAGAACAATGGTTCCGACCAGTAAGCTCAGTTTGTAGAGTACATGTACTGTACTGTCAATCAACCTATCATTAGTTTGATTCCAAGCCTGGGTGGGTATGAGTCTTGATTATGTATATGGCCATACTCCCCTTTCTTCTGATATCAGAAGGGTAGTTTTAAATTACTGGCATACTAATGCTACATGTACTTTATTGCTTGTACAGGACTAACATTGCATAAAAAAGTTTGAGTATCTGAACTAACTGCCTTGATGTTGCTATTGTATTGTTAAAAATGGTACATAATCAAAGTTTCAAAGAAATGTTAAAGTTGTTGAGTATAATGAAGAAACTTTGGGCTGTGTTTACCTGTAACATTACGTACAATCAATTTAGTACCTATACACATGTCCAAAGCAACAATGTTGATATTTTTGGCGTGCTGATATTCAGTCTCATTGTGTACTACAGGTCAGAGTTTGTGGAGAGGTATGGGCATTACATCTTCAACACGATGGTGAAGGAACAGTTTGATTCCTTCAATACAGGCTTTCATAAAGTCTGCGGTGGCAAGGTTCTAGTAAGTGAAAAGCATTACAGCAAGGTGAAGAGCAGTTTTCCTTATAAATGTGTAACAAATATTTTCGAAATCTTCTTGTGTAGCTCAATTTTCTGCTGACTTTTAAAAATATTTTAAAGAAGTGATGTAATATTTAACATTTTGCTTCAAACACAAATTACAAAAATTCATCTGTAAAACAACACTATTTGGTGTTTAACATCATCCAGTTGTCTTCTACACAATTTGTTCAGATCATGCCACTGGGGTCAAAACTGCCCATGCCCGAGGGGGTCACATGATTTATTTGGATTTATATTGAAAAATAACTATAAAAAAAACTGTAACATTAATCCAATTGTGAGCAGTATATTGTTTCTGAGATAACGTTTGATAGACGTTGCCCATTCTTGAAAATATTTTTCAGAATTTATTCCATCCAGATGAGCTGAGAGCTTTAGTTACTGGCAATGAGGACTTTGACTTTCATGAACTGGAAAAGGTATGTTGGGGCATGACAGCTTGTGGTAAGAAGAATCACATTATTATTCATAACTTGCCTATGAAATTATGTTTCTAATTGCTGTATAATATTTGATACAATATGATATCATTGGAAACTCCATACTGTTTTTTTATCTGAAATATTCAAGTAACATGTATGGTGTTTCAGTATATATGTAATTGTGACTGCTGTTTAGAAATTGTTTATATGATTGGTATGAAACTTCTAATAAAAAACTAATAAATCAAATTATATCAGTACATTAAAGTGAAATTATTATGTATCCTCTGTTGCGATTATTTACATAAAATAATGTTGCAATACTTGGATTTATGAGGTTTATACGTGTGTTAGAACATATTTTGTCAGAATATACATCGTTGAGCTTTGCTCTAGTAAAACTGGGCATAATGCATGTGTGTAATGTGTCACCCCAGATAAGCCTGTGCACTCTGCACAGGCTAATCAGGGATGACACTTTCTGCCTAGTCTGGATTTTTTTTAGAAATGATTTCCTTTGAAGGAAAAATTCAATAAAGCCGAAAATGTAGTCCCTGATAAGCCTGTGCAAACTGCACAGGCTAATCAGACTGCACAGGCTAATCTGGGATGAAACTGTACACAAATGCATTTAGCCCAGTTTTCCAACAATAAGGCATATTGTATCAATTACAGAACACTGAATACAAGGAAGAGTTCCACCGCTATCATCCAACTGTCAAGTATTTCTGGGATGTCTTCCATGATCTCAGTCTTCATGACAAGAAGAAATTCCTTTGTAAGATTGGCACATTCTATCACTTGATTTGAAACACTGATTTTATGTTCCATCACTTCTTAATGCTAGTCAATTCCGTTCCTTATGTCATGTCTTGGACTTGTTATTCTTTACTGGCACATACAAGTATATGATTTAGGTAGTTTTCTCTACTGCTTCATATATAATTACATATGGCTAATCAGTTATCTTTTATACTCTACCAGCTTGGCCTGGTATTGTAGTACACATGGCTAGGCTGTAACCTGTTATTCTCTACCAGTACATTTAACAGTTGTTATTGATGCTTTTTCAGTGTTCCTCACTGGCTGTGACAAAATTCCTATCCAAGGAATGAAATATGTGAAGGTAAATGTGTGGTTTTTGTGTGAGATGACAATGTGTTGTTGATGACTACCATTAATACATGTATTTGTTTCAAGATATAAAAAATAATTCAGTAATAAATCATATAATAAAAAGAATAATGCAATTTTTAAAATAAGCACCTGACTAAGAACAATTTTAAAAAGTATATGTTTATTTATTGATCATCAACAATCAAATTAATGAAGCATTTGTAACACTTCTCTACAGCAATTTATCAAAAAGGTGTACATGTATTACCAGGATATGGTTTTGATTGCACTTTAAAGTTCATATGTTGGATCCTTGTAATTATATTATTTTAAACTATTCCAAATATAACAGGTCTGTTACTAAATAATGAAATGATATTTTTCAAAAATATGGAAATCTGTGAGCAAATTCCTTTACTTGCTGCAATGATTTAGTCATGGCTTAATTGAAATTTGATTTTAAATGCATGTAGTTGAAGATGTCTATCAAAGCATGATATAAATCGGTAGTAAAAATTATTCATTCACTTTGCTATTGTTTTATATTTAAACCGAAGAAAATGTACTAATATCCCATTCACCCCCATTCCTTACAGTGTATGTTATACTTAGCAATGTTTCCCCTGCAGATGATCATACAGCCCATGAAGGTGCCAGAGTCGTTCCTGCCAGTGGCCCACACATGCTTCAACCTCCTGGACCTGCCTCTGTACACATCTAAGGAACAGATGAAGGAAAAACTCACCATAGCTATAGGTCAGACCGAGGGGTTTGGCCTGGTGTGATATCAAACTTACATGCTAATAAGAGACTGAGGGATTTCACATTGCCTGATACCAGATGTGAAAATCATTACAGAGTTTCTTAGAATGGTGAAAATACTGTTTAAGGCTTTGGTTTAAAAAAGTGCTCAAAATCAGTTTCACATCAAAAGATTGCTTGTTTTTTTGTGTTTGGTTGTTTTGCATAAATCGTGTTTAATACACTTTGAACTAAATTAATAAGTAAGTTGCAAAAATCAGCTGCTGTCTTTAGATTATTGTTTATTAATATCTCTATCTCTGTTTATCTATTTAATTTGTTGTTGATTTTAAATAAATAATTTTTATTTGTCTTAGGTCTACGAATAGTTTGCTCTTAGTTGGATTGTTGATTCAAATCTGTAATACCCAGTTTGTATTAATTTGACCACAGTTCAGTTAGTCCTTAACAAACATCTAGCAGTGCAGTCTTTAACTTGTTGGTGTATGCCATAAAAAAGAGCCTAATTCACCTTTTTTTTAAACAAATATTGAAAAGTAAATCATCGAAAGTTTATCAATCAAGAGCATTAACAGTCAAATAAATTATAAGTCAAGTTTATTGAGCCTAATAATAAAATGTCTTTTAAGTACATTATTATACAAGAACCAAAACTCTTGTATTTTTGGAGTTGTCACCCTTTGATAATTCATATTTTCCTTTTCTTCATCTTGTGGATAGCATAAATAAGGAACTATTGAAAGTATTCAAATGAAACATTATTTTGTGACAGACTGCTTAAAAGTAAATGACTAGGATCATAACTCACTTTTTAGTTATTGCAATTATTAAATTTTCTTGTGCATAGCACAACTGCCATAGTTATGCTGTCGAACGTCTAGAGTAAACACAGACTGGAAGAAACATTTATAACTTAATTGTTAGTAACTTTGGTGTAATTGCCCTTTGCATATATTATTATAGTGCATTTCTTGTGTGGAACAAAACTGCCAATACTAAAGTTGTTCTTATGAGTCTTCTTTTATTGATGGATGGCTTTAAAAAAAATAGAAATGGAATCATATAGCCTTCAGTTTTGACACAGCTATTTTTCGTGTGAGCAGTATAAATCCATAAGTATTGAAGATATTTTTTAGGCATTACTATATAAGTATTGAAGGGACTGTTACAAAAGCGTGTAAGATAAGGAACTCTGAGGGAATCTTACACAAGCTTATAATGATTAGGGAAGTCAGAAAAGCAGTACAGAGTACACATATCATTACTTATTCTCCAGTATAACAGAGTTATTCTTCTTTGTAAATTATCTGGTTTCATTTAAAAAACAACATCAAAACTCCTGCCTTCTATGAAGGTTAAGGTTAAGGTTACATTTTTTTGTGAATACAATACATGCACCTCTGGGGCATTTAGCACCCACAGTGACAACTCTTGTTTGAATAAATAATCCATTGACCATCTATTATTTGCATAATTATTGTTTCATATTTGTATATGAAACAGATTAAAAAGGTTTTGAATTGAATTATGAATCACTAATCTAACTTTGTTTTTACTTTAATATTATTTACTTATCTTCTTACTGTATTCATGTATGTTCATGACAATTACAAGTATTATGTTTCCTTTTGTCCATTTTGCTTGATGAAAACTTGTGGAGAGTGATATATCAAGGTATGTGTTCTTTTGAAATATATAGTTATTTGTTCTATAAGTTGTGAACAAATGCGAATGGAAAAGAGATAATCATGCGATGGAGCAGCCTGCCTGATCAGCTCTCACAGTGTAGTCCGTTACAGGTGCAGCAACACATTGTTCCACTTATAGGATGATCATTACTCCATATTGGTTTACAACCTTTTTGATACATAGATAATATAATTCAGTTTACAAAGAATATCTTAAATAACACACCTTCAATGAAATACAAAAACAAAAGATTAGATGTTAAACAATATAAATATGTTTGAACGCTCTTTGGCATCTAATTGCAATAATAAATCTTCCCTTTCTTTATTTGAAAGGAAATTTGAATGGCCTCTCACATTAAATCAGTATGGTCATGTCTATAGACTGGATTCCTGTTCGGACTTAAGTCTTCAGTTACCAGTCTCTGTGAAACCCCAACCCTACACCCCCGCCTCTGTGCTCCTGTCCAAAACAGTGCGTCTAATTGATAAGAACATCAATATCTTAAGATTTAGATGTACAGTATATAGTGTTAAGCCATGTGTTAAGGTCCCTCATAAATTCTTACAAATAAGTCAGTTTGACGATATAAAAGTTAATTTCAAGGGTTTGATCAAGTTGATCATTAACTATAGGTATGTTATCCATGTCTGTACTTTTTTGCAAAAAAATGTTACCTTTTTTGTTTTTATTAAATTTATTAAAATAAAATAAAAACTTGTACCTCTATGAGTTATTTTGTTTATGTTTATAAATTTGAAACTAAAAGGTCATGCATTGCGTTCATAAGTAGTAAATAATGTTAAAATTATTACAGTGTCAAGAGGAAAGGAAATGACCGTCATTCACTACAACCAAAAGCTGAACAAGAAATTTTTCACATGTTTTAATTGGTGGTTAATATTTACAAAATATTGTAAATATAACACCTTACCTGCTAATTATGTGCGGAAATCTAAAATTAACATATTTAAAAAACAAGTTGGATTTACCTGATACTACAAGAGCTATTAAGGGTTTCCTAGCCTTGATAGTCTGTTATCTGCAGGTTTACTACCATAACTCAACATCATAGGACCTTTTTTGGCAGATGCGGTTCCAGGGATCTCATGCAGTGTTGACTGCTTTTTTGTTCTAAGCTCACCTGAGCTCATGATGAAGTATTGTGGTCACCCCATGTCTCTTATGGTGTGTTGTGCAGTTGTCCACTTCTACCTTGTAACCACTCTAGAGGCCACATTTTCATCAAATTTATGACTTGGTCAGAATGTTTATCTTAAAAATATCTAGTGTGTCAAAAAATATGGTCACCTGGTCAAATCTTGGAAAAGCCTTGTTACTGCTCTAGAGGACACATTTATGACTATCTTGATGAAACTTGGTCAAAATGTTTAACTTGACAATATCTAGGCTAAGTGTGATTCTGTGTTACATGCATTCACAAACTAGATTACCAGTTAAATCTCAGTTACCACTCTTAAGGTCACATTTTTTACTCATACTTGATAAAACATGGTCAGAATGTCATCTTGGCAATACCTAGGCAAAGTTTGAATTTTGGGCATGTATATCCCAAAACTATATCACTATGTCAATTCTTAGAAAAAACCTTGTTACCAGTTAAAGCCACATTTATGACTCAAACTTGATTAAAGTTGTTCAGAGTTTTGTCTTGACAATATCCATTCAAAGTTGGAATCTGAGTTGCATGTGTAAACAAGAGCACCACCGAGCGGGTGCAGACCGCTAATCTATTTTTCTTTTTAAAGGTGAAGGGAACTTATCTCAATACTTCAATCAAAAAGGAGGGAGGGGTGGGGGTGAAGAGGGGTGTATATTGTGGGGGTGTGGTCATTTGGTCATTTATTACATTATGTTATAAAAATAAGGAAAAAAAAAACGAAAAAAAAATTGGTGGTGGGGGGGATTCTTGGGTGGGATGGTTGGATGGTCTTTCAAAAATAAAATAATAAAAATAAATATTTGTGTTTTTATGCCCCCAGTTCGATAGATCGGGTGTCTATTGTTTTTGTCCTGTCTGTCATTTTGTCCAAAACTATAACCTTGGTTAAAGTTTGATAACTTTTGCAATGTGGAACATACCAACTTGATATTTACCATGCATGTGTATCTCATGGAGCTGCTTATTTTGAGTGGTGAAAAGTTAAGGTCAAGGTCATCCTTAAAGGTCAAAGATCATTGTATTTTTCTTTCCTAAAACTTTAACCTTTGTTAAAGTTTTATCATAACTTTTTTCATATTGAACACAGCAACTTCATATTTGGCATGCATGTGTATCTCATGGAGCTGCACATTTTGAGGTGTGAAAGGTCAAGGTCATCCTTCAAGGTAAAAGGTCAAAAAATCAAAAATAATTCATTTCTCCATTCAATCTCTTACTTACTTCTCGTGGAGCTGCACATTTTGAGTGGTGAAAGGTCAAGGTCAACCTTCAAGGTCAAAGGTCAAAATATAAAAAACATACATTTTCATAACTTTGTTAATATTGCACACAGCAACTTAATATTTGTTAATATTTAATATAATAGCTGCACATTTTGATTTGTGAAAGGTCAAGGTCATCCTTAAAGGTCAAAAATAAAAAATATATTTTTCATTTCTCCATTCTCTTACTTACTTCTCGTGGAGCTTCACATTTTGAGTGGTGAAAGGTCAAGGTCAACCTTCAAGGTCAAAAAATAAAAAACATAAATTTTCATAACTTTTTATGCCCTCGGATCGAATGATCGGGGGCATATTGTTTTTGGCCTGCCAGTCTGTAATTCCGTCATTCTGTCCCAAAACTTTAACCTTACAGTAAAGTTTTGCAATAACTTTTGAAATATTGAACATAGCAACTTGATATTCGGCATGCATGTGTATCTCATGGAGCTGCACATTTTGAGTGGTGAAAGGTCAAGGTCATCCTTCAAGGTCAAAGGTTAAAAATAAAGCAGCGCATTAGGGGGCATTGTGTTTCTGACAAAAACATCTCTTGTTTAAACCATGTTTAAAAAAAAAAAAATCAGCGGGGGGGGGGGGGGGGGGTTATGGGTGGGGGTAGTGTGGGTGTGTGGTCATTTATTAGATGATCTTTCAAAAATAAGAATTAATGGAAAATCAGGAACTGTGTTTGTGAAACACAATGACCCCTATTGCGCCGCTTTGAAGCCATATATTTGACCTTTGACCTTGAAGGATGATTTTGACCTCTAACCACTCAAAATGTGCAGCTCCATGAGATACACATGCATGCCAAATATCAAGTTGCTATCATCAATATTGCACAAGTTATGACCAAGGTTAAAGTTTTGGGAAAGACACACACATACAATGTTAGACAGACACATAACTATGACAGACAGACAGGCCAAAAATCAATATACAACCGAGCATTCGATCCGGAGGCATAACAAATAATTAATTTTTTTTTGGGGGGGGGGGGGATTCTGGGGTGGGGCGTGGGGGACGGTTTGGGTGGAGTCTATTGTGGTATGTATGGTAAGGGTTGTTTTGTTTAAGTATGAATCGAATCTGATCATAAATAAAGAATTTGTGGCAATTTTAGCAATTTAATAATTTGACCTTAAGAGTCACGGTCATTCAAAGGTCAAGGTCAAATTCAACATGCCAGGTACAGTACCCTCGTGATAGTATGAAAGTATTTTCAGTTTGAAAGCAATAGCCTTGATACTTTAAAAGTAAAGTGGCTCTAAACACACAATTTAACCAAATATTCAAAGTTACTAAGTCAAAAAAGGGCCATAATTCCATCTTAATGCCAACCAGAGTTATGCAACTTGTCCTGTAGAGTCCTTTCATGATAGTTGACGAGTGTTCAAACTTTGAAAGCAATAGCTATGACACTTTAGGAGTAAAGTGGACCAAAACAGAACGAAATTTTCAATTTTCTAAGTATAAAGGGGTCATAATTCTGTCAAAATGCCAGTCAGAGTTACATAACTTTGCCTGCATTGTCCCCTTATGATAGTAACTAAGTGTTGCAAGTATAAAAGGAATAGATTTGATACTTTAGGAATAAAGTGGACCTAAACACAAAACTTAACCAAATTTGCAATTTTCTAAGTATGAAAAGGGCACAACAGTCTGTCAAAATGCCAGCCAGAGTTATCTAACTTTGCTTGTCCAGTCCTCTCATGATAGTTAGTAAGTGTACCAAGTTTGAATGCAATAGCTTTGATACTTTATGAGAAAAAAGGACCTAAACACAAAACTTAACCGGACGACGAAGCTCGGGTTATGACAATAGCTCATAATTAAAATAAAAAATAAACGAGCTAAAAATAAGTCACCAGAAAATGTATTGGAAAACGCATATAACCAATCTAGAAGCAACATAAATGACTCAATCTTGACAGCAACCATGTTTATTTTAACATTAACAAAATCATGTGTAAATTTGAGTTACATGGGGTCAAAAAACATGTCCCAGGTCATCTCCAGAAAAATTGTACCTAGAACTCCGGTGAGTGCTTCAGGGCTATCATCACCCTCTTTTTAGAAACTTAATCCTTAACTGGATTTTCGTGTAGAAGAGACTTCCTTTAAACAAAAAATACCATAAAAGCGGAAAGTGTCGTCCCTGATTAGCCTGTGCGGACTGCACAGGCTAATCTGGGATTACACTTTACGCACATGCATTATGCCCAGTTTTCTCAGAACGCGATATATTGTGACTATTTATTTGAACTAGACACGCACAGTGCTTCAGATGAATATTTCAATAGGGAAGAAAGTCTACTTTTCTGAAATTTGTATTGGAACATGTAAATGTCCAAAAAGTGGTGTACTATACATAAAATAATGCATTACCATATGAGCAGAAGTATAGTAATTACGGCCTCTTATGTCAAATGGTGGGTAGGTCTTACTTATTCCATTTCTTTTCCAAATCTTAAAACATGCTTTTACCTATGGTAAGGAATGCTGTTTGCTTGGTAGGTCCAATAGTTGCCTATTAGTAGTTCAATCAATGGGCGTGTAACATGAAATTGATTTCAATACAATATTAAAGAGGAAAACCCTTGAACTCACACTATTAAATTTAGTATGCTTTTTGTAGTTAGTGATGGAATACCCTATACATTTCAAAGGTCAAAGATATTTGGGGCATGCAATATTAACAAATCTACAATTGCGCATATTGACCGTGTGCATACTTGCTATTCTTTACACTGAGAACATGTGAAAACTTGTGGGAAAACGTACAACCAAACTTGCTATCTTCTGTTTGTTTTTAAGTTACACATGTATGCACATTTTATGGACCCTTTGACACATCCATGACCATACATGCCATACGTCCCGATCTCGGCGGGACAGTCCCGCTTTTGGGCCCTTTGTCCCGCCATGAGACGATTTGTCCCGACATTCGTAAAAAACGATGTAAGGTGTATAGGTTCCCAATAAAATTCGCTATTCAAGCTCTGTTTCGTTAACACTTAACACCGCTAAACCCTTTATTGCCCTCCAATTAACAATCCGATTCTACTTATCGTGTGTACCAGTGTTGTTTATGACACCTTATCAGCGATTTATCGGCTAATTATTGATTTCATCAGGCATTCACACCATGGTGGTCTTCAAGATAGTGGTCGCTTATTGCTATCGATAGTTTTATTATAATGAAATTAATGTTGAAAATGTGTTTATTTTGTATTTGTTTGAAACGGTTTACAAAACAATTGTTTTGTAAAATTAACGCTACGTCATAAATGAGTCTTTTACATTCAATGTTTAGTTCCAATATAGCGGGATATTCCGAATGTGCAATATACCAAAATCGCAACAAACAGTCCAATAAGTGATACCCATCCTGTCTAGTGTAATTGTAATAAAAACAACGAGGTGCTATGCATGACAGTTTGACCCTACTCCAATTAAGCTAAAAACAACGAGGTGCTATGCATGACAGTTTGACCCTACTCCAATTAAGCCGCGGCAATTGACAAGTAACAAACTGCGCATGGACACATGCTTAAAAAAACATCGCAACAAACAGTAAAAGAGTTACCCATCTTGTCTTGTGTTATTGTAATAAAAACAACGTGTTGTTATTCATGACAGTTTGACACTACCCCAATACAGCGCCTGACAATTCACAATTCAGTTTAATCTGTGTATATAGGAAGAAAACAAAATACGGAAATGTGTACGGCCGCGCATTCCGTGTGTAACTGATGTAACTGTTCGGTAGATAGTGTACTGTAACCCGTACTTTCAGTCAACTGGATAGCCTCCCCTGCGTTAATGTTTGCCATTGAAATTAATATAATGAGTATTGTTGTCGTAATGTTCTAGATTTTGTACTCTTAAACAGATGAATATTATCTTCGTTGTTTGCTATTGTCTTATTTAATAAAACTGTTATTGTTATGTTTAAGATTTCATGCTTCATATCAGATGTTTTATGTCTTGAATAAAAGTATCAAGAGTTTTTGTTAGTACTATACTGACTATAGTAAACGTGGAATGATAGATCGTTTTAGGTGTCCTGCTTTTTGGTCAAATGTCCCGACAATTTTTTATGGAATGTCCCGCTTTGGACCTAAAAAATTATGGCATGTATGTCCATGACTCCATGTGTATACCTCCCATTATTTTTAGGCAATTACATTTTCATGTAAGAATTTATCTTTCCTTCTGAACTTAAGTTTATGCTTATGGCCATAATAACCCTCTTTTTCATGACAATGCCAGAGGAAAATTTTAAATAAACAACGCAAGAACATATACAAACATGTACTTCTTATATTTTAAAAATGAGAATATCCCTATGTTCATGATTTTTGTTCAGCATATCTGAACATCTACATAAAGATGAAAATAACATTGAACAGCTTAAATCAAATTACATAAAAATATACCACATGTTAATCTCATAATGAAAATAACATTGAACAGCTTAAATCAAATTACATACAAATATACCACATGTTTATCTCATAAGCAATAAATTAAAAAAACAACAACATTGGAATCATGCAGATTTGAACAATAAATATCAATAACCAATAAATGTAAGTCTTAAAGGGATCTTTTCACGCTTTGGTAAATTGACAAAATTGAAAAAAGTTGTTTCAGATTCGTAAGTTTTCGTTTTAGTTATGATATTTGTGAGGAAACAGTAATACTGAACATTAACCATGCTCTAATATAGCCATTATATGCATCTTTTGACGATTTTAAAACCTAAAAATTATAAAGCGTTGCAACGCGAAACGATTGAATAATTTGGAGAGTTCTGTTTTTGTCGTTAAATTTTGTGAAACTACGAAGATTGCTTATATAAGGTATAAAATACGTCACGAATGTGTACTCGGCGGAATAGCTCAGTAGGCTAAAGCGTTTTTACTTCAGGACTCTGGCAGGACTCCAGGGGTCACTGGTTCGAAACCTGCTCCGGGCAATGTTCTTTTCCTTTTTTAATTTTTTTTCTTGATTTTTTACTGGAGCTTTTACGATCCAATGTTAACATTTATCAATATAAAGCATTTAATGAATAAGTTAAAAAAATGCCAAAATCTGTGAAAAGGCCCCTTTAAGCATTCAAAACATATGCAAAATCAGGTCACATTCTGGTACATGTGGAATCTGTTTGTGGACAAAATTCATTTTGCATGAAGGAACAAAAGACTCTGTATAAAAAATATAGTCAAAACAAACGACAATGTACGATAATAATGAGAGATATTTGGGACATGATTTTAAAACTATGTGTATGAGAATAATTGGAAGTTATTGGGACACAATCTATAAAAAAATATATCTACAATGTACAAAACACCGGTAGATCATTAGGACACGTAACTGAACAAGAGCTCTGCTCTCAGAGACATATGCCCCCAAAAACTACGCTTTGATCTAGTGACCCTAATTTCAATAGGGGTCATTAACTGTCCAAGGCCAACACACATGCAAAGTATACAGCCAATCGGTCAATTAGTTGACTAGTTATTGATCACAAATGATTTTTCACACTTACTGTGACAGTGCCCTTGACATTTGACCTAGTGACCTTAATTTCCATAGGGGCCATCTACTGTCCAAGGCCAATGCACATGGGAAGTATCAAGCCAATTGGTTGATTTGATAAAAAGTTATTGATCAGAAACGATTTTCACACTTATTATGACGTTGACCTATTGACCCGAATTTTAATAGGGGTCATCTACTGCCCACGCCCAATGCACATAGGAAGTATCAAGCCTATCAACCAATTTGTTGACAAGTTATTGATCAGAAACGATTTTTTCACACTTATTGTGAAACTAAAGAAAGTGACATTGACCTTTGACCTAGAGACCCCAATTTCAAACAAGATGGCCATGATGGCCCTGAATCGCTCACCTGACTAACTAAATACAATCCCAACCCAGATTTCATCAAGATAAACATTCTGACCAAATTTCAAAAAGATTAGATGAAAACTGTGACCTCTATTGTCTACACAAGGTTTTTCTATTATATGACCTAGTGACCTAGTTTTTGACCCCAGGTGACCCAAATACAATACCAACCCAGATTTTATCAAGATAAACATTCTGATCAAATTTTATAAAGATTGGATGAAAACTGTGACCTCTATTGTCTACACAAGGTTTTTCTATTATTTGACCTAGTGACCTAGTTTTTAACCCCAGATGACCCAAATACAATACCAACCCAGATTTCATCAAGATAAACATTCTGACCAAATTTCATAAAGATTGGATGAAAACTGTGACCTCTATTGTCTATACAAGGTTTTTCTATTATTTGACCTAGTGACCTAGTTTTTGACCTAGTGACCTAGTTTTTGACCCCAGATGACCCAAATACAATCCCAACCCAGATTTCATAGAGATAAACATTCTGACCAAATTTCAAAAAGATTGGATGAAAACTGTGACCTCTACTGTCTACACAAACAAATTGTTGACGGTTTTTCTATTATTTGACCTAGTGACCTAGTTTTTGACCTCAGAAGACCCAAATACAATCCCAACCCAGATTTTATCAAGATAAACATTCTGACCAAATTTCATAAAGATTGGACGAAAACTGCGACCTCTATTGTCTTCACAAGGTTTTTCTATTATTTGACCTAGTTTTGTACCTAATGACCTAGTTTTTGACCCCAGATGACCCCAATATAATCCCAACCCAGATTTTATCAAGATAAACATTCTGACAAAATTTCATAAAGATTGGATGAAAACTGTGACCTCTACTGTCTACACAAGGTTTTTCTACCATTTGACCTAGTGACCTAGATTTTGACCCCAGATGACCCAAATACATTCCCAACCCAGATTTCATCAAGACAAACATTCTGAGTCCAAATTTCATAAAGATTGGATGTAAACTGTGACCTCTACTGTCTACACAAAGTTTTTCTATTATTTGACCTAGTGTTTGACCTAGTTTTGACTCCAGATGACCCAAATACAACCCCAACCCAGATTTCATCAAGATAAACATTCTGACCAAATTTCATAAAGATTGGATGAAAACTGCGACCTCTATTGTCTACACAAGGTTTTTCTATTATTTGACCTAGTGTTTGACCTAGTTTTGACTCCAGATGACCCAAATACAACCCCAACCCAGATTTCATCAAGATAAACATTCTGACCAAATTTCATAAAGATTGGATGAAAACTGCGACCTCTATTGTCTACACAAGGTTTTTCTATTATTTGACCTATTATGTGACCTAGTTTTTGACCTAGTGACCTAGATTTTGACTCCAGATGACCCAAATACAATCCCAACCCAGATATCAGCAAGATAAACATTCTGACCAAATTTCATAAAGATTGGATGAAAACTGTAACCTCTACTGTCTACACAATTAAATTGTTGAAGGACGCAAGCATACATGCACGCACATACGGACGCCGGACATCACACGGTCATAGAAGCTCACCATGTCACTTCGTGACAGGTGAGCTAAAAAGGGGTAATCTACTGTCCAAGGCCAATGCACATGTGAAGTATCAAACCAATTGGTCATTTGTTTAGTTTTTGAGTTATTGATCGGAAACAATTTTGACACTTATTGTGACAGTGACCTTTGACCTATAGACCAAATTCAATAGGGGTCATCAACTGTCCAAGCCTAATGTGCATGTGAAGTATCAAGCAAATCAGCAAATTCGTTTATGAGTTATTGCTCAAAAACCAACTGGTCTACCGACAGACAGACAGACATCCAGCAAAACAATATACTCCCCTCTTCTTTGAAAGGGGCATAAATATATGTTAGATCAAAGATTCTGACAATCAAATAAGAAATATCACAGATGTCAAATCTAGTCACTCTTCATAAGAAGTGAACTTTTACATACAATTCATCCATCAAATTGCTATTGCACATTCTTGTATATGTCAACATAAAACTACACTAACACGCAAAGGAAATCACAAAATGTGTCATATTCAAAGAATATATTTAAGAAGTGTGCTTTACTTCAACTTTAATTACTCATGTTTTAGCAGAATCTGTAAACAAATGTGTGATAATACTTATTATAAAAGCTGGTTCACATATGCTTGCACTGCAGTTGCTGTTGCAATGTTAAATGGAATTGCATTTGCAACAATTTAATGTCCAGTTTCAGTAAAAAATATGAAGAAGCAACATCCACATTTGAGTTTCAAAATAACATTAGAAAGTACATCTTACACTTGCAACTGTGCGGCAAACATACCAGTAGATGAAATGGCCACTAGGATATGAGAGATCATTGCTATTCATCACACAGAAGATTCTTCATCTGCAAAGTTTTCTCAGGTGCACAAAAGAATAATAATAGAATGTATACTACAATCATGATCTCACTAGCAGTCGCAACCAACCACATGATTTGATTGGTATTTTACATTAATAGTTGTTCAGTGACTCTTTTTCATAGGGAACACATTAATTGCATTTCATCAATTAACATTGCCACCAGGAGGTTTAGTTACTTTTTGCCTGCATGTTCATGGTTAAGTTAAGCTAAGTGAGCTATACAAGAACATAATGTCACATGTGTTGATTGTTTATCTACGAGTGCCTTGGAGAATATAGACATGACTTAGATTAGGTGAGAAACATGTGTGTAGATAGATGTCTCAAATGTATGTATATATGTATACTGCTAAGGTGGAAATCAAAGTATAAATAACCCACAGCAATCACTGTTTTGCAAAGTTATTATTAAAACCAGCAAATATAATCTTATGTCACAAGCACATAAGAAACTAAATTGTTAATGCTATGCAACTGAAAAACAGAGGACCTCGTTAAAGGGTTGTGCAAGTTGAAATATACTGGATTTCAATATTACTATACCTTGCTGTTAATAACTTACTATGTTTGTCAAAACACTCTTCATGAAACATAACTTTTTTTTTCTCAAAAACATAACAAGCTGCATTATATTAAACAAAAGGATATTGGTCACTCACCTGAGCAAGCGCCATGATGATTGGGAAATAAATGTTTTATGCAGAGTGTTCACAAGGTGTAACTATTGCCATATGAAGAAAACTTCTATGTCTACTGGCAGCCGTATCTTCCAATGGACCAAAACTAATTTTGAAATTTGCCGAGATTGCATAAGAACACATTTCTAAGCAAGCATCATGAAGATTGGGCAATAAATGAGACTTGTCGAATTTCCATAAGGTTTTCATACGACCATATATGGAAAACTGCCCTGCCCCTGGATGCCATGATTTATAATAGACCAGAACCATGTTCAAACTCAATATCATTACTACAAATGTTCTGTGCATGTTTCATTATTTGGGGTTATAAATATTTCTAGAGTGTCAACAAGCTTTTTCTTTAAGTTTACCTAGTGACCTATTTTTTACCCCACATGACCAAGTTTGGTCAATTATCATTGGGACAAATGTTCTGACCAAGTTTCATGAAGATTTTGCACAAAATGTGGCCTCTAAAGATTCACAAGGTTATTGTTGACTACGCATCATGAACGACAGATGATGGACAAAAGGTTATCACAAAAGCTCTAACAGCACATTGTGCCCAGTTGAGATAAAAATATATATAAAGAATTAACCATAAACGAAACATGGCCAAATACCTGATATGAGTTAAATACAATCTCAGATATGAATAACTTACCAAAACGCAAAACGGTATTTACATAAAACTAAATAATAATAAACAGATTTTGATTTGTTCTTTCAGGCAAAATTACACACATGTTTAACTAGAAAAAAATAATTATACAAGTTAAATCACAAGTCAGAATTATGCATTGATTGATCCCTCCATAGTACCATACTTTCTCAGAGGCTTGTAGCCACTGGTTGACATCTTGGACATGCCCTCTGCAGACTTGCACAGTCCAGCCAGCCTACCCAGAAGAGTTGTCCACTTTTCAGACACAGTCTCACCTGAAGTGCCGGCGGCCACATAGCTGGAGCTTAGCAGGTTAGGATGGAAGTCAAAGTCTGCAGTCTCAATGTGACGGCGTCTCTCTTGGACCTCTCTCGCTTTCACAAACACCAGAACAATGATCGTCATAGTAACCAAGCCACCAATCACTGAGAGCACCACGGTGTACGGACTGTGCTCAGGGTCTGAAAGTTAATGATGCACTCAGAAGGCATTCAAGTAATTAACTATGAAATGAATTGGTGAAAGTGTGAATATTATTTTTCCACACAAATGTTTATGATTGAGTGTGCTTATCATTTATCTATCTTATATGAGCCACATCACATGAAAATGGGTCTTAATACCTCTTATGCAAAATGCAGCAATTGGGCAGTCTGGTCAGGAGCTACGCTTTTTGCCATTAAGGTACGCATAGTTTAATAGTCTCATTAGCAGACTGCAAATGTGTAGGCTGGTCTTGAATTACGCTAGCGGCATTTGGCAAAAGACCTACTTTTGCATGAAAAGGGTAAGACATTCACAATTAACCCTTGGCATAACAACAGCTGTCTCTGGACATGATGCTTTACTTATTATTCTGACATGAAAACCTGCATATGGTGCAGTATTCAGTCAGTAATTGTGACAACGAAAACATAAGACAAAATGCAAGAGAATTCAGATGATCCTGCTGACAAACTTTAAACTAGATGAATCTAAATAGAAAATGGTGCACTATATTGCAGACTTGCTTGTCTAAATTCAGGACATAACACAGTAGTTTTTAATGTTTTTTTAAGTGAGTAAAAATCATGATGAAGGCATAACTTTAACCAAACTATATATAAAACAAAACATTACAATTTAATCAATTAACACATTATGAACTCCAGGCTTTCTGACTGGCTAAGCCTAAACATGTTTTCAATAAAAACCTATCCAAACAGATGTACCGGACTACCGGTATGTGGATAAGTGTTTGCTTCACCAAGGAAGAATAGACCTTATAATACAGCCAGTGTAAAGTACCTGTTCTTTCTTTATGCACTGTTAGTAGTAGTTGTCGGTAAGAGATCATGCTCACATCATTTTCTACATAAACCATAAGATCATATCGACCAACCGCTGGCAGCATGCTAGCACTTAGAGAAATATTAGAACTGGTGCTCGTCAGAGTGTGACTGAAATGGTTCAGCACCCTATCCCCATGTTCTTCCTTCAGTAGCCAGGTGAAGTTAAATGGAGGACTGCAATTAAATAACAGGCAGATGTTCAATTTTTAATGTTGAGCACACAATAGATATAATTATCATTATCATTAAACAAGAGCACCACATAACGGGTGCAACCCTCCGCTGCGGGTGCAGTTTTGAATAGATGAAAGCTTGTCAGAATTTTTTATTTTTTTTTAGAGGTCACAGTGACCTTGATCTTTGACCAAGTGACCCAAAAATGGGTGTGGCATGTAGAACTCATCAAGGTGCAGCTTCATATGAAGTTTCAAAGTTGTAGGTTGAAGCACTTTGATTTTAGAGCCAATGTTCAAAACCTAGACAAAATGTTAATGTTTAAGCACGACCCGGACGAAAACGGACAAGACACAACGAGCTGGCTATGACAATACCTCAGGTTTTCTCCGAAAACAGCCGAGCTAAAAATAATGGAAGATTTTACTCTTTTTTACCTTTTAATCAGAAATCCTTGGTTAAACGAAGATTATTGATAAGTACGTTACATTTATTATTTACTTTTGCTTATATACATGACTATCAGAAGGATTCTTTGTTAATGGATTCTAATGAGGTGAATACAGATTGTTAAGAGAAGAATACAATAATATTTGCACAAGTACACTTGTAACACTGATATATTCTGAGTCACCCACCTTCCCTGCTGCCAGATGGCTGTGAGGTTGATACCTTGTCCCAGCTGAACTGTCTTATTGCCAAGCATAAACAAGTAACCCACAGGATCTGCAAACCAAAGTGCGTATGTAGAAAATTGTTGAGTATGGAATGTTTGTTTTCTTCAGCAGGCATGATTAAAAACAGATATCTAGACTACGGTATGTGTTTAAATTCACATATAAAACAATGTGGAACACTTGCAGGAGATATAGATTAGCATATTACCTCTACAATTTTATTTTTTGGCAGGTGATCAACAGCCTAAAGGACAAAAGAAAACAATACTCACAAGTGAATAAAACTGGGGTAACCAGCTAGGAATGGTTGAAAAGAAGCTTACTACTGGTGTTTTCAACCAGTTAAATGAGTGAATGTAATATACAACTGATATGTTAACACTTTTGAAATATTAAACACTTAAACATACTGCTTCAACCGTAACAATCTATAAGCCATAAACAATAAATGAAACAGGGAACCACACATACTTAGGTATTAGAGTAATATATTACATCGTGTATTATCAGTTAAGTTGAAGCAGACTTGATGGGTGAATACTTTATCAATAACCTAATTTCATCACAATGCCCAGTAGCTACTAATTCACTTTATGAATGCTTGAAGGCAACATCAGTAATTTAGGTAACATTTTTTAATTCCCTTGCCCTTAAATAAAATGCATTACATGTATACATGTCTCACTTTTAAAGTGATATTCCTAAATAAATTTAGCATTTTACTTGCAAACTATTTAAAAAATTATTTTTTATTTAATTTACTTGTACACACAGTTAGATTTACATTGATAAATATTCAAATATAAGTGTTACCTCAAGCATTGAGACTGAGGCGTATGCATTATGCATTACATTATCTGAACAGGGTGATCAAGATAGGCATGTTATTTCTAAATTGCAATTTAAATGATGAAGTTAAATTTTTGCCTATACTTTGAGCACTGAACTTTTAAGAATAACATTGCATCCAACATGTTATTACCGACAAATAAATACCACATGGTTGCAAATTGTTGTGTTTAATTTATGATTGAATGATTTAGTTACAGGCCACACAATCAGATTGTCTGTATGATCCCCATATTTTGAAATTGACATTAAGGTGTGCCCTTGACCTCTATTAGTCATGTGCACAACATGCTGGCTCATGACTTTTTGGCAAGTGATTGTAAAAATGGCTGATGTATGGCACAGACTTGAGGGTCAGATATACACTACCAAACAGTATTATCATGATTATCAATAAACTGATAAAGTTGTTTTGTTATATCAACCTTGAAATTGTTTAAATGCAAGTAGGTTAGTAGTTGACAAACTAAAGTCAGGTTATCAAGAGAAGAATGAGTCAAATAATCATTATTAATACCCAACACATCAATATGATAACAAATAATGATAAGATATGAAGTTGATTGAATTATGTTCATTAAAGGGATTTGTTCAGTTTGGCAAACTGACAATTTTCAAAACAATTGTCATAAATTCAAAAGCTAAAGTGCACTATTTAAGCAAAATAATACTCCTTAGCAAAAATCTGTATTACTGAGATGTATTATTAGATGCATTTCAGATTTCCAAAGCCCGAATGGTGTAGTGGTAACATGTGAATGGTGTAGTGGTAACATGTGAATGGTGTAGTGGTAACATGTGAATGGTGTAGTGGTAACATGTGAATGGTGTAGTGGTAACATGTGAATGGTGTAGTGGTAACATGTGAATGGTGTAGTGGTAACATGTGAATGGTGTAGTGGTAACATGTGAATGGTGTAGTGGTAACATGTGAATGGTGTAGTGGTAACATGTGAATGGTGTAGTGGTAACATGTGAATGGTGTAGTGGTAACATGTGAATGGTGTAGTGGTAACATGTGAATGGTGTAGTGGTAACATGTGAATGGTGTAGTGGTAACATGTGAATGGTGTAGTGGTAACATGTGAATGGTGTAGTGGTAACATGTGAATGGTGTAGTGGTAACATGTGAATGGTGTAGTGGTAACATGTGAGCTTTTGCTTCTATAGGCCCCGGGTTTGATCCTCAGAGTTGGCACATTTTATACTTTGTCTTTAATCTTGTTACAATAATTTTTAAAAACTATTCCAAATTTTTATGTTCTGTTAATAATAATTTTAAATTATTATGATATTGTTATAAAATACGAACATCTTTGAACAAGTCCTTTTAACAGTTACTGCTGTTTCATCTTTGCAAACAATAAATATATCAATAGATAAAATCTGATAACATGCCAAGACACAGAAATCATGTTTTCTAGAACAAAACATCTCAGCTGTTAAACAACACACAAGCAACGTGAAAATTACCATGAAGTAATGTCATGCCTTTAAAGAAATTAAATAAATCAGCAGCTTTATCTTAAATATAATGAACTTGAAATCTAACATAGAACAAGGGACAAAATTGTCACAAAACCAGGTTTTCATTGTGAAAAAAAATCTGATAAAGGGAGACAACTCAAACTGAACTTTTTAAATGAACAAACAAAATTAACACCCTTTGTAAGTTTGTTTGAAAATAAATCTATTTTTAGTCGTGGCGACCTTGACATTGGAGAAATTGACGTGATTCTTTTGTGCAACACACCGTCCCATGATGGTGAACAAATGTGCCAAATGATTTTAAAATATCAAAATGAATGACATAGTTATAGCCCAGACAAGCTCATTTATGGCTATTTTTTACCTTTGAACTCAAAGTGTGACCTTGACCTTGGAGATATCGACGTAATTATTTCGCGCGACACACCGTCCAATGATGGTGAACAAATGTGCCAAATGATTTTAAAATCTGACAATGAACAACATAGTTATGGCTCGGACAAGCTCATTTATGGCCATTTTTGACCTTTGAACTCAAAGTGTGACCTTGACCTTGGAGATATAGACGTAATTATTTCGCGCGACACACCGTCCAATGATGGTGAACAAATGTGCCAAATGATTTTAAAATCTGACATTGAACGACATAGTTATGGCCCGGACAAGCTTGTTCCGCCAGCCCGCCAGCCAGCCAGCCAGCCCGCCCGCATTCGCCAATCTAATAACCAGTTTTTTCCTTCGGAAAACCTGGTTAAAAATGCAAAAAGTGTTACCTTTCATGTGAACAGTCATATAAAAAGTTCCATTTGGGTCCTTTTCATAGCGTTTCCCACTGCAGTCTTCATACCCATCTGTGTTCACCATGGCAACAGCTTTAATTGTGTGTCTCTCAGTTTTGTTAAACTCACAAACAAGTTTCGAACAATTGTGTGTCTCTAATAATTTATCATCAATGTACCAATTACACATCATTGTTGGGGGACTTCTAAAACTGTCTGTTACATTTACAAACAGCTCAACTGGTTCTTTTGTGGAGAAAATGTGTTCATGCTTTGTTTTCTTTCTAAATCCTGTATTCTGTGTTGCATTCAAATATCCATTCAGTGAATCTACACAAATAATAAAAAAATAATTTGTCATCATACAAATTTAACCAGAAGTCATGAACATCTCCAAAAGAGATCAAGACATCATTTCACACAATTAAAATGTACTTGATTTATTTTCATTTTCTACACATATTAGGATTTATTCAACACATAATCGGAAAAAGAGTATTTGTTAAAGTGGTATTATGGGCATCTAACAGTTTATAGGTGTCCATCGCAACCGTTGTTTATTTTTGGTGTTTTCACTTCATATACACTTATATTTGTTAACGCAGCATCAACATACTAAAACAATATCCTGGAAAAAGTAAAATAATGCATTTGAATATCAACCATACTTTCGTTTGACAACCGGTCATGCATGTACGATGTGAACCTAAATTTAGTTTTAGTGCAGAGTCGTTTATACGACACAAAGACACCATTTTGTTTTACTGATCATTTCGGCTTACAGGACTGGTTGGGTGACATAAATATGTAATATCAAATATATTTTTATAAACAACTGGTAGCAAGATGAGTTGCATATAATTGGTCAGTAACCACATTTTAACTTACTTTTTTGACCTGTTAATTCTTTTCAGCTCAATTCAACAGTAAACAAGAGCACGGCCTTGCGGGTGCAGACCGCTCATCTATTTTTCTTTTTAAAGGTGTAGGGACCTATCTCAATTTCAATCACAAAGGAGGGAGGGGTGGAGTGGAGAGGGGTGTATAGTGTGGGGGGTGTGGTCATTTATTATATTATCTTCCTTTTTTTTGGGGGGGGGGGGGGGGGGGGGGGATTCTTGGGTGGGATGGTTGAACGGTATTTCAAAAATAAAATAATAAAAATAAATATTTGTGTTTTTAAACCATGTTTGTATTTTTTGTAATTTTTTGGGGGGGGTGGTCGGTGGACGGGGCGTATAGTGTGAGGGTGTGGTGGTCATTTATTAGATGATCTTAAAAAAAAAAAATCGGGGGGGGGGGGGGGGGGGGGGGGGGGGGGGGGGGGGGGGGGGGGGGGGGGGGGGGGGGGGGGTATGGGGGGGGGGGTTGGGGGGGGCGTGGGGGATGGTTTGGGTGGAGTCTATTGTGGTTTGTCAGGTCAGATTTGTTTTGTCAAAGTATCAATCAAATCTAATCATAAATAAAGAAGTTATGGCAATTTGAGCACAATTTAATAATTTGACCTTGAGAGTCAAGGTCATTCAAAGGTCAAGGTAAAATTCAACTTGCCAGGTACAGTACCCTCATGATAGCATGAAAGTATTTGAAGTTTGAAAGCAATAGCAAAGGGCCATAATTTCGTATAAATGACAACCAGAGTCAGGTTTTTTTTTGGCCCGATTGTATAGCTGATATTCGGCTATGTTCCCAATACCAAAAAGTATACTTTTTTCCCAAAATGTGGCAAAAAATTCCCAATTTCCAAAAAAAAAAAAAATGTGTTTTTTTTTTTTTTAGAAAGAAGTCTCATGCGTATTTTATCTCAATTTTAATTCATTTACATCTAATAAAGTATTATATGATTTCGTTCTTTTAATTTGAATGATTATAAAGAGTTATATCAAATTTGGTATTGCCCTAATCAGTGGACTTTTCGTGTGGAAAAAAAAGACTAATTAATTTATTTTCCCAATTTCATGAAAATGCCGATAAAATTCCCAATTCCAAAGCCATGGGCTATCTTCCCAAAAAGTGGAAAAAAAAAACGGGAGAGTTATGCAACTTGTCCTTTACTGTCCCCTTATGATAGTTTGCGAGTGTTCCAAGTATGAAAGCAATATCTATGATACTTTAGGGGTAAAGTTGACCAAAACACAAAACTTAACCAAATTTTCAAGTATAAAGGGCCCATAATTCTGTCAAAATGCCAGTCAGAGTTACATAACTTTGCCTGCACAGTCCCCTTACGATAGTTAGTAAGTGTTGCAAGTATGAAAGCAATAGCTTTGATACTTTAGGAATAAAGTGGACCTAAACACAAAACTTAACCAAATTTTCAATTTTCTAAGTATAAAAAGGGCACATAATTCTGTCAAAATGCCAGTCAGAAATACATAACTTTGCCTGCACAGTCCCCTTATGCTAGTAAGTAAGTGTTGCAAGTATGAAAGCAAAAGCTTTGATACTTAAGGAATAAAATGGACCTAAAAAAAACTTAACCAAAATTTTCAATTTTCTAAGTATAAAAAGGGCACATAATTCTGTCAAAATGCAAGCCAGAAATATCTAACTTTGCCTGCCCAGTCCCCTCATAATAGCAAGAAAGTGTACCAAGTTTGAATGCAATAGCATTGATACTAATGAGAAAAGTGGACCTAAACGCAAAACTTAACCGGACGCCGACGCCAACGCTGACGCAGACGCCAAGGTGATGACAATAGCTCATAATTAAAAAAAAAAAAAAAAAAAGATGAGCTTAAAATCCCCATAATATCACTTTAATCAAACAGTTTCAAAGGCATTTCACAATTACAGATGTAAACAAGAGATGTGTTCGTCAGAAACACAATGCCCCGTATTGCGCCTCTTTGAAAAAAATTTTTTTTTGACCTTTGACCTTGAAGGATGACCTTGACCTTCCACCACGCAATATGTGCAGCTTCATGAGAATGCCGTTTTGAATATTTTTTTTGACCTTTGACCTTGAAGGAAGACCTTGACCTTGAACTTCCACCACTCAAAATGTGCAGCTTCATGAGATACACATGCATGCCAAATATCAAGTTTTTATCTTCAATAATGCAAAAGTTATGGTTTAACGTTAAAGTTTTTTTTTGGACGGACAGACAGACTGACATACACACATACTGACTGACAGACAGTTCAACTGCTATATGCCACCCTACCAGGGGCATAAAAACAGTGACAAATGCATACAAATACCGGTATTGTTTTAAGGAAAAAGTGTAATCTTGATCTTAGAAAATGCAACAAGCTTTATTTATTTAGTGAAAGAAGAACAGACAATTAACTTAGAAAATACCTCTGTAATACTGAAACAAGAGGGCCAAGATGGCCCTAATTTGCTCACCTAAGAGGAGTTGGTTCATTCAATCTTTAACAAATGTCAAACTTGACCTACATATTGTCCAGACAAACATCCTGGTCAATTTTCATCATTATTTTATCTGCGAGTCATGATCAATGTACCTATGAAGTTTCATGATCCTAGGCGTAAGCATTCTTGAGTTATCATCCGAAAACCATTTTTCTACGTTGAGTCACTGTGACCTTGACAGCCATTGTGTGAATATGTTTTTTGGCACTGTGACCTTGACCTTTGACCTGATAATCAAAATAGGGGTCATCTGCGAGTCATGATCATTGTACCTATGAAGTTTCATGATCCTAGGCATAAGCGTTCTTGAGTTGTCATCCAGAAACCATTTTACTGTTTCAGGTCACTGTGACCTTGACCTTTGACCTAGTGACCTGAAAATTAATAGGGGTCATCTTCGAGTCATGATCAATGTACCTATGAAGTTTCATGATCCTAGGCATAAGCGTTCTTGAGTTATCATCTGGAAACCATTTTACTATTTCGGGTCACCATGACCTTGACCTTTGACCTAGTGACCTGAAAACCAATAGGGGTCATCTTCGAGTTATGATCAATGTACCTATCAAGTTTCATGATCCTAGACCTAAGCGTTTTTTAGTTATCATCCGGAAACCATTTTACTATTTCGGGTCATCCTGACCATGACCTTTGACCTAGTGACCTGAAAATCAATAGGGGTCATCTACGAGTTATGATCAATGTACCTATGAAGTTTCATGATCCTAGGCCTGAGTGTTCACGAGTTATCATCCGGAGTCCATTTTACTATTTCGGGTCATCGTGACCTTCACCTTTGACCTAGTGACCTGAAAATCAATAGGGGTTATCTGCGAGTCATTACCAATGTATCTATGAAGTTTCATGATCCGAGGCATAAGCGTTCTTGAGTTATCATCCGGAAACCATTTTACTGCTTTGGGTCACCGTGACCTTGACCTTTGATCTAGTGACCTGAAAATCAATAGGGGTCATCTGCGAGTCGTGATCAATGTATCTATGAAGTTTCATGATCCTAGGCATAAGTGTTCTTGAGTTATCATCCGGAAACCATCTGGTGGACGGACGGACTGACATGAGCAAAACAATATACCCCCTCTTCTTCGAAAGGGGGGGGGGGCATAATGAGAGAACTGCCCCCCTCCCAGCAGCCATGTTATTCAACTGACCGGAACCATTTTTGAACTCAACTCTCATATCAAGGAAACAAATGTTCTGAGCAAGTTTCATGAAAATTGGGCCAAAAATGTGACTTCTACTGTGTTCACATGTTTTCACTATATACATATAGAGAAAAATGCCCCACCAACTGGCGGCCATGTTTTTTCACCGGTCCCGACCATTTTCAAACTCGTCCGAGATATCAATAAAACCAATGTTTTGACCAACTTTCATGATGATTGGGCAAAAATTGTGCCTTCTAGAGTGTTTACAAGGTTTCTCTATAGCCAAATAAGGAAAACTGCCCCGCCCACTGGCGGCCATGTTTTTTAACAGATCGGAACCACTTTTGAACTCAACCAAGATATCATTAAGACAAACATTTTGACAAAGTAACATGAAGATAGGGCATAAATGTGACTTCTACAGTGTTTACTAGGTTGTTTTTTTTTTTACCTAGTGACCTAGTTTTTGACCCGGCACAACCCAGTTTCAAACTCGGCCGAGATTTCATTGGGACAAAGCTTCTGACCAAGTTTCATGAAGATGGGACAAGAAATGTGGCCTCTAGAGTGTTTACGAGCAAATGTTAACGGACCGACATACGACGGACAAAGACCGGTCACAAAAGCTCACCTGAGCAATCAGGTGAGCTAAAAATGTTACGATATTTTAAATGATCTTTTTAAAGATTCCCTTCAATACTTACAGAGTAATGCTCTGAAATAAAATTAATAAAACTGCCTCCAGTACTTATGAATTTATGCTGAACACAATGAAAAATAAACAAAGGGCCATAACTCTCTGAATTATGCAGAGTTATGGTATGTGTACCCGAAATTTTTCTTCCAGCCTTGTATCATTAAATAAAGATTTATTCGACCACCTTTAATACTTCCAAAGTCATGATCCACACAAGCAACAAACTATACAAAAATAAAGCAAAGATCAATAGCTAAAACAATACTGACAAAAGAGGTCTGGTTTCAACTCTTTACTTACTGTCAATGTCCTCAATCAATGTGCAAAGTTTGAGTCAAGACCTCAAATACAAAAGAACTTATGCTCAGCACAAATCTTTTTACTAAAGGGAAATTTTATAAAGCTGTAAATCCTCAATAGTTTTTGTACTATGCCCTGCACCTTAACGTCCTTTATCATTATAAAAAGATTAATTTGAATCCCTTGAATACTTCCTAATTTATGTTGAAGAAGTTAGAACTATAGAACAAATATTCACAGGACAATAACACAAACAAACTGACTGAATAATACAGTCGTAATTCTTCTATTCTGCACTTGACTTCACAATGTCTTCTATTAATGTAAAGGTTTATTAAAATACCTTCATTACCAATAAAGTTACGTTTTGCTCAAGTAAACTGTCTAAAAGGCAATAACTCTGCAAATCCTTTAGTTAGAGTTAGGTTACTTCCAAACTGCTGTTCCCATCAAAGTCCCCAATTATTTAATGAAAGTTCATTTGAATATCTTAAATACTGTTTGAGTTATCCTCTGCACAAAATGCGGACCAGACTGGCGAAAGAAAGGATAGACCAAAGAGAGGATGAACAATATGAGTACTATATGCCTCCCTTCCAGAAACCAGAAAATTGAATATTCCGAAAAATATAAAAATTATTAATCATATACCTGTGATATTAAAGTCCACGTAGTTGGATCCGATTTTCTTCAAGTCAGACACGTATTGCCACAATTCAACAGTCATCCTATACGTATTAACCTTGGTCTTGTAGCACCTCACAATGCTGGAACTCTGATTGGTCCATGTAGTTTCCTTTCACACACACACATAAGATAAGGTTTTAATTTCAATTTTTAATTTTAACAAACTTTATATACTGATAACATTTTTTTCATTCTGTGTTTTGTTTGTTTAAAATGTTTTTTGCAAATTAGTTTAGCTCTTATTTCATAACAATGCCTACACAAGTTATGTGGCAGGGATAGGAATCAAACCAGCATATTTTAAACATGTTTGCACAATTTTGGTTACATTATAAATATATGTTCATACCCATATTATATTGCATTGTTAACTGTTAACATAGCAATATATTATGGGTATGAAAAATATATTTAATAAACACACTGAAGCCATTTCCGACAGGCATTGTATGAAAAAGAATTAAAAAGATATGCCAGCTACAAAAGCAGATAAGAAGTACTTACCACATCGCCAAAAGATACATTGCTAGTCCACTGAAGGCGGAATGGAGAATCATGATGTGGAACTTCGCTCTGGAATCCAAACACTACTGCCTCAAAGTGAATTAGAGATCCGAAGATGGCTGGTGAAGAGCTACTCACAGTCAAAGTGAAGTTGCCATCTGTACGTAAAACAGAAGTTTCTTTACAGGCAGAAAAAGACTAGTAACCGTGTGAATTCATGCTTAAGTCTATGCCCAATAGTTAAAATCTATAATTCAATGTTTTCAGTATTCTGTGGATGATTGCTAATTTATGTAGATGAACATTTTTAAGAACAAAAACGTTCTCATATTCAGGATGTGGTTTTCGTAATGCAATCCCCCCCCCCCCCCCCTAAGTACAGGGTTCAATTAAACACTTCATTTACGTAGATCCTGCTATGTAAATAATCATTTGTAAAATTAGTTTCACACTGAAGGGGAGAAATTAGATGAAAGTTGGAAAAAATGCACCCCAAGATAACCATTTATCATAGAACAGATTTTACTTACTTAAACATAAAAACAATTAAAATGTTGTTAAGAACAGCCAGTACTTGCCTGAAATTGCAGAGACAGACACTGACGTCACTGTCAGGAGCACTATTGAGCACAATTGAATATATCCCATCGTTAGTTCAGTTATTAAACATTCCTCCATGTTCGTGTAAACTGTGATACATTTTTTTTATAAATAATAATCTCAAAACAGGCTGATCGGTAAATCTAGCCGAAGTCCTTTCAACCAAAATGTTACATTACATCCGTAAGTAAGTGGACCTATCCGACAGCGGCCATTTTCTTATCATGTGATCTCACTACATTAGGTCAAAATGGTCAATGCGTAAATCATTACGGTCACAAAAATTAGGTCGCCTTGGCGGCACATGAAGTACCGGTACATTTTGTCATATTTATAAGTTAAATCAAAGACCTAGAATTTATTCTAGGTCTTTGGTTAAATAAAATTTGGTTTACTTCAACTATATTACAAAAAGGAACAGTATTTGTTTATTTTTCCCATGCACTATCATATCATAGAATTAATTTAGCGCTGCTATATTTTGAGTATTTAGCTTAAACTTTGGCATCAGTTTTCGCAATATCAAAACGGTGGTATCAATTAAATAAATACTAAGCATACAATTTATATATTCAATGAATACAATAAAATAAACAAGGCTATTGTCAAGCAATATGGTCCCCTACCGGCTCCACCATTGTCAGAAACTCCACCTTTTTCAGATTTTTTTTTTGGGTTGCCATATCAACCACAATTTTTGACGCATGAACAAAATGAAATGACGTGCATAATGTCCATGTTGCCAGCTATCCATGTTGCACGTTTCATGAAAAAATATTAAGAACTTTTAAAGTTATCGCAGGATCCAGAAAAGTGTGACGGACAGACAAGACTGACAGACAGACTGACAGAGCGCAAACCGTAAGTACCCTCTGGTGAAACCGGTAGGGGAAAATAAAAATTAAATATTCCACAGTCAGGAAATACGCGACCGTGTGGTTGAACACAGAAAAAGGCCCATGTAAACCAAAACAAGTTACATTTCACAGATAAAAACAGCATTGACATAATAAACATTCATAAAACATTAACAAAACATGTCCAGAAATTTAGAAATACAGTTCAGAACCCATTGAAACACCAATTACAGCACTTTCTGGAGTAGCTCCAATTACTTGTGTTTAGTACTTCATGCAAGTTCAAAATGTAGGAGTTATGCACACTGTATTTGCATCAACGCGTAATCCCACCACCATTAACTAAAGGGACTTATTCCAAACCAGAATAATTATACTTGCGAATTAGAATTAGTTTGAAAACAAGCATGTATTGATATTAACAAGTATCTGACAATATCCACATGTAATTCAATGGAAGACTGAATATCTAGAGCTAGTAAAAAATACTGCATGAAATTTGATGGAAGTAGGAATACAAATAACTCCAAACGATATAACAATGACCCGTTATAAATATTTGACTTTTATCACATTAAGTTAAAATTTAGTTAATGGTACTTTAGAATATTTTTTAAACAATCAGCTGTGGGCACATGCAGAATAGCAAATTAAAGGCATTACCAAGTTTGTTGGTTCAAAACAATTTTAAGACAAACGCTGAAAATCCACACATCGCTGCACCACTATCGGAGACTGACACTTATTTGATTTCGAAGCAATTTTTCATAATTCAAGAATATTTCTGATCAATAAATAGAGCTTATTGAATCTAGATTGATAAGGCAGTATTTGATAAATCATTGATTGCAAATATACAACTATCACATTCTTGTCTAGAAGGCTAGTGAGAAAAATGCAAATAATGGTTAACAGTAAAACAAATAAATCTCTCCTTCTTGAAATAAGGGATGAGAATTATTGAATAATTATTTTATTTCCAGTTAATTATTTTTACAGCTTGCATAACAGTTTCACACAATACTAGAGGAATTTCCGCTATTGGCAACATAGCTGTATTTGGTAATCTTAAAGCTGTTTTTAACTCATTATGGTTTAGGATACAAAGCAATTTAAGATAAACAAGTTATTAAATCATGCAAAAAAAGTGAAATACGTAACTGCATTTTCAGGGGAGACAACTGTTAACACTTCACAAAACAAGGGCTGTTTGTAAAACATGCATGCCCCCCCTCCACATGGGCTGTCAATTGTAGTGGCAGCCATTGTGTGAATACGTTTTTTGGCACTGTGACCTTGACCTTTGACCAAGTGACCTGAAAATCAATAGGGGTCATCTGTGAGTCATGATCAATGTACCTATGAAGTTTCATGATCCTAGGCATAAGAGTTCTTGAGTTATCATCGAGAAACCATTTTACTATTTCGGGTCACTGTGACCTTGACCTTTGACCTGAAAATCAATAGGGGTCATCTGCGAGTCATGATCACTGTACCTATGAAGTTTCATGATCCTAGGCATAAGCGTTGTTGAGTAATCATCTGGATCCCATTTTACTATTTCGGGTCACCGTGACCTTGACCTTGTGACCTGAAAATCAATAGGGGTCATCTGCGAGTCATGATCAATGTACCTATGAAGTTTCATGATCCTAGGCCTAACTGTTCTTGAGTTATCATCCAGAAACCATCTGGTGGACGCACGGACATATGGACGGACCGACATGTGTCAAACAATATACTTCCTCTTCTTTGAAGGGGGGCATACAAAATCTGACAAGTGCAGTTATCTGTTGCATTCAAATTCAGGATATTAGCAATGACATGGATTCCATAAGCAGCATATTTAGTTTTGGCAAGATGAGCACCATACTAGTGACACACTGGAAATTGTTGTGACAATGTTAACCAAAAGACATTGTTAGGTTTGTGTGGTCTCAAGATGATTTGTAAAACGACTCATGCCAATGAAACAACGCCCACACTCCGCCATGTCTCCTATCTGATAATGAGACAGGACCATGTCCAAATTACAAATGGCTTCAAATAAATGATAAAGCAAGAGAACACAAACATTTTTTATCACAAATTTATTTCTCTACATCGTTTGATATCAAGTCCTATTGTTTTACTATCAAGAAAATTATTACTATAAACTGAAGGGAAACAACAATGTGACAAAACATGTTGATATACAAGAATAAAATTACATTACAGCACAATTTAACACTCTAAACTTTTTTCAAACTGTAAAACATAATGCTGTGCCAGACATAACACCCTGGAATAGAATATGCAAATACAGTACTTTCCAAACATAAAATATTTTAGAAGAGCAATTTAATACCGAAATATGTCTTTACAAATAAATGATTTTCAGCAAAAACTTAAGCAAAACATAACTTTTTTGCATTGGTTATCTAAAAGACATAGAAACCTCTTCTGCTGATAAAAGAAATGAGACACCGTATTCACATGCTGGTCACACAACTACTAGCAATGTGACATCTGTTACACCTGCCCAATATGTATCTGTCTGGATATTCCTTTCTTAATTAACAAATAACAAGGGAAGTACTAGAAAAATATGTTACAAAATACATTTCAAAAATTTTTTAAGGTCCAGTATGATTAAGGTCCTGCATAGAGATGAGAACATTACAAAATTATTTTCACTTAGAATGCAATTGCTGCACAAGTGTTCATTCCATCTTACAGCATTTTCTATTGTATAGGACTAATTGTTTCATGTTTTTATGAAAGCAATTTGATAAAATTCTGATTTACCAATACCAAAATATCACACAAAACATGCAAACTATACATTGTAGAAAACAACCAAAAGCCAATTAATTCAACATGTGTGAAGATGCAAGTTAAAGAACTGCTTGTAACCTGAAACATCCCAAAAGCAACTAAAATATACCATCTGGTGATATCCACGAGCAGGAGCACTTCTGTACAATCCAAGTGATTCAAACATGTGCCAAAATAGCTATATAAAATGTACAGGAACAATAACAATCGGCTATTGTTCAGTCACAATTTATTTAACATTTGTTCATAATCACATTCATTGTAATGCACAATATGTGTAAAACATAAAGAACATAAATTATGTATAGTTAAATTGAAAAATTTATGTGTAGCTGAATATCTCAGGTATTTACAAAAGTTATTTTATGTTATATGTTATATGTTATGTTATATGTTATAAAAAGTAATCCAAATTTGAAAGTCATAATAAATTAAAACACCACCATGTCTACATTATCTTCTAAATCAATTGCAAAAAAAATCATATTGTTAACACAGTCAAAATAAATTGTTTGATGCTAACAAGAAAACATAATGTAAAGGACGATGTAATGTAATCGCACAATGTTATGTAGATAAGTAAATAATACAAGATTTGATACCTTTCATGACCTAAAGCAAAATTATGAAGAAACATAAAGGCAATGCAACACTTCCTTAACAAAGAATCAAAAGTGCGGAACACTTACTTCTACATAATTCAGTATTCACAAGAAGTAAAAGTGTTCAAGCCAGTGTCTTCTTTTTAATGGAGAACATTGTTTTGCCAATATAATAAGTTATTTAAAGATCAGCATGTACGGAAAACACTGATAATCTTTCAGTGACACAATAGTTGTTCAATATGTTCCTACAAGCTAATTGCCTTAAAGGAAGTAATCTGGGGTACGTCTTGTAACATGAGGCTCTCCGCGTCTCGGGGCAGGGTCAAACTGCAAGCTGAAAATGGAAACAGTGGTAAAAATCCAAGCTGAAATAGAAGCATAACAATGTTCTGATTGAAAATAGAGTTGGAGACAACTAAAAGCTTTGAACAAAATGGTTTTAGCAAATTGTTCATACATGGTCATTGGTGGAAATAACTAATTTGTCACAGTACCATCAAATATCTCCCCTCCCCTAATTTTTTTTTATTCTGCTATATAAGTTTGTAAATATTATTTGACCACCTAGATGTGGCCAGTTTTAACAGAGGTGTCATGATTTAATCAAAACAAAGTAGATGGCCAATATAAATAGTTCATACCAAATATGACACAGCTGTACATTGTAGTTTCAAGGATATACATTTTTGCTAATAAAGTCTATAGTTACAACAATGTTGCAGAAATTTTATGTCTTGAAAACTTGCGCATACTGAACGACGGACAAAAGATGAACACAAAAGCCCACCATGAGCAACATTGTGCTCTGGTGAGCTAACAATTAAAGCAAGTTTGAATAATGTATACTGAAAGAGTAGGAGAACAACTTCTGACAAATGTGTGTCTGCAGACAGACAGTCAGATGTCCATGGTGATTATGGAGGAGTATTAAATATAATAAATATGATATGCATAAATTTATATATTGCAAACTAAATATTAAGAATTAGTTGGTAAAATAATCTTGGCATACATACAATGAATATTTGAGAGCATCGTCCAACTCCATTATTGCAGCCTGATTACCACAACGGTAGCAGTAGTTAGGAGCACTGAATATTGTCACTACATTGCGGTCATGACACCAGTTGTAGCCCTGGGAAAAAAACAGAAACAATGTTAATACAATAATCTGAGAAATTCTATAAAAAACAACTTTTCTAAATGCTCATTTTTTGCATTTTTTAAAATCAGAATTAGCAACTTAGTTAAACAAGGTTATGAAAGTTTATCAAACACTTAAGATGGGGCCTTGTAATCTGAGGGTGGGAATATAGAAACCCAAACTAGGTACCTCCATGACCAGCTGATGTGCACGTGACACGAGCGTCAGGCCATTGCTGTGGTTGAAGGTCTCAGAGATGTCCTGTCCAAAGGTGTAGCCAGCACCTCGAGGGGAGATACCCCACCCTCCACGGTCATCTGGGTCAGACCACAGTAGATCACACATTGGACCCTGAAATGAAATGCAGCTTGTTTATTTTAAAACAAGAGCACCGCATAACGGGTGCCACGCTCAGCTGTAAAAGCTTGTAAGAATTTTTTTTAGAGGTCACAGTGACCTTGACCTCTGACCCAAAATGGGTGTGGCGTGTAGAACTCATCAAGGTGCATCTACATATGAAGTTTCAAAGTTGTAGGTGGAAGCACTTTGATTTTAGAGCCAATGTAAAGGTTTTAGCATGACGGACGACGAGCAGGCTATGACAATACCTCGGGCTTTCTCCGAAAACAGCCTCAGTAAAAACAGGCCCTGCAGCAAAAAAACCCTAATATATTCTTCTTTTGGAAAAATACTTATATATATTCTCCTTTTAAGAAACAAGAAAAGTATGATTATCAATGTTTAAAAATGTACATATATAAAAAGTATATGTCTTGAAGTCCATAAAAAACAACATTTAAACACAGATTCATCAATAGTTACTATTTGTTTTTAAAGAAAAACAAATCATTAAATTTTTTATTATTTTTTTTAGGGGGGGGGGGGGGGGGGGGGGGGGTTTGAGTCGGTGACATGATGTTTTGGTCCTATGAATCCCGGTTTGGTCCTGTAAGTTTGTTTAAGTCCGCAGGACCGAATGTCATGTGGACAAAAAATACTTTTTGGAATGTCTCTCTGAGTCAACAGTATTAATTGTGCTTAAAATCAATGTGTGTTCCGATCCCTATGAACGATGGCAGCAATCCTTCGTTTCAGCTCAATGTCTTTAAATTCGAAATAAGATCAACTATGTTACAGTGTTCCACTAACAACAATTTATCACGGGATCAGTTGTTCAAAATATTTCATTTGTTTACTAATTTACACGAATAGCGAAAATGACCCCCCGAACAACCCGATCCATGGAAATCCGCGGAAAAATCACACCCCTGCATTTTAGTTCTTTTTGTTTCAAAGCAGATACATGTACACGTATGCACATATTATGTATCGTTGAGGAAATGTTGCACATAATTTTTAATGCAATATCTTACCTCATGTGGAACTTCCTGTATTCTGTCTAGTGCTCTGATATGATCTAGAGTGTCTATGGATGGTGACAGACCACCATGTAAACAGAAAATCTGAAAAATATTACAAGGACAACTCAAGCTCATTTGCAGTGACTAGAATTCTTTAAATTAATCAATTTTTAAGTCATATACCAGTGCTTGAAAACCAACAATATGTTTGAGTCAATTATTGTTCATAATATGTTGTCTTATAAAATATATGTTTGCTATAAAAAAATGTTTTCATCAATGTCAATCATTAAAACCATGTGCTGAAGAAATTATAATTATTTACCATGCCACATTTGGCATTATAAAATTCAATTTTATATTAAACAAGAGCTTGTCACAGTAGTGCCAAATCGCCACCAAAATGTGTTTGCGTGTATGACAACATTTGTTTTAGAGAGTAGAATAATATTTGTAAAACATGGCACCTGTGTCATCTATTTATATTTCAAGGATCAATTAGTTATATAGTGTTGGAGTCATGCTGTAGAGAATAAAATATATGGAAATGAAAGAAAGAGAGGTACAGTCCACTCTCGTTATCTCGAAGTCGGCGGGAACAAGAAAAAATATAGAGATAACGAGAGTTCGAGATATCCGATTAGGCGTTTTCAAAGAAAAAATGAGACGAAAATTTACCTTGTTTTTAACATCTACCTGCTAAGTGATCTAACTAAAGCCGTCACCGTGTGGCATAATACTCTCTTCCTGATATATACGCGTTTTACGAGGCACGATTAATTTTGCTATTTAAATGCTTAAAATGACATTTTAAGTTTTACAGAATTGCATGAACACATGCAGTTATAATTTTTCTAAACTGTCGAGTAAACGACGGTGAATATACGCAAAAATATAACTCAATGCATTTTGGAATGTTGTTTGTAAAAACAATTAGTCTTTCGGCCTTTCGGCAGGCTGTGTATTAATTGCAGTTAATTAATAAAGTGACAGGCCTTAATCAAGTGTTAATGGTTAACGACATTACACACGTGTGATCATTGATGCAATTAACTGATCAATTTCCTACCGCGCAGTATCGAGAGCAGCCGGCTAAGCGGGACGGTGAAGTATCAAAGAAAAAGTTTCTCACCTTTTGCCGACACTGGAAAAGTTATTCGCACTTCGATATAAACCACGGTAAAGACATGTTTAATCGGGACTCGGGACAAAATTTTATATCGATATATCAAATTATTCGACATAACGAAAATCGAGATAAGCGATGTTTATTTATAAAGATAAAGAAGGAAAAAAAATGGGACATTGAGCTTACTTCGACATATCGAGAATATCGAGATATCCGATGTCGAGATAACAAGAGTGGACTGTACTTAAAAAAGAGATCACTGTATTTTTCCTTAAACTCATCTATTTATTTTACAGTGAATACTTCAAGTGTTCAAATTAAAATATTATTGTTAAATTAGATAAAGGGAGATATTAACAAGAGATGTTTTTGTCAGAAACACAATGCCCACTACTGCGCCGCTTTGATTTATTAAAAACAAGATTATTGCCAAGCAATATAGTCCCCTACCGGCTCCACCATTGTCAGAAATTCCACCGTTGTCAGAATTGTTGTTGTTGCCATAGCAATCAGAATTTTTAATGTAGAAACAAAATGATATGACGTGCATAATGTCCATATTGCCATCTATCCATGTTTAAGTTTCATGAAAAAATATTAAGAACTTTAAAAGTTATCGCAGGATCCAGAAAACCACCATTTTCAGCAGTATTTCTAGTCTATTTGTCGCCATAGCAACCAATTTTTTTACGTAGGAACAAAATGAAATGATGTGCATAATGTCCACATTGCCATCTATCCATTTTTCAAGTTTTATGAAAAATATTAAGAACTTTTAAAGTAATCGCAGGATCCAGAAAAGTGTGACTGACTGACAGACGGAGCGCAAACCAAAAGTCTCTGGTGAAACCGGTAGGGAACAAAAATGATCATTTGGCCGGTTCAGATAATTATCTCCTTTTAAAGCTTATTACCTCTCTTGGGTTTCTATTTATGACCTTTGACCTTGAAGAATGATCTTGACCTTTTACCACTAAAAATGTGCAGCTCCATGAGGTACACATGCATGCCAAATATCAAGTTGCTATCTTCAATATTGCAAAAGTTATGGCCAATGTTAAAGTTTTCGGACAGAATCACAGACTGACAGACAGACGGACTGACAGTTCAACTGCCAGGGGTTTTTTTCAGAAAAAGGGGAAGACGCTTGAAGATGGGTAAAAGGGGAAAATCGAGCGCGAAAGAGACATATTTGGGGAAAAAATAACAACTGTTCATTTCAATGTCTATAACTCGCCTACAGACTTCAGTTGTTGTTTTTTTAGAAAAAGAGGCATGTCTCTGACCTTTTTGTTCTTAAACACATGAACAAGTATGATATTAAAGTCAAAGTCCTAAATAAAGTTGCAGGGGTAGATCTAATAATGGGAAATGTTTTCAACTGGGGCCGGGGAACGATGTCAATATTGTGATTTCAATTTCATGATGAATGGGTTGATGCTCTAGATCTGCTACAGTATTGGAAGGGAAAGGTGCGGCAGCTGCAGATTGTCTACTTTCACTTTCACAATAATCCGACAGTATTAATCGATGTTGATTACATGTACCTCCGAATCCTGCTGGGTTTCAACGGTTTTTGATGATTCATTCTTAAAAAATGCGTCAACGAAATTAATATTTTCCGAGTCCGAATGTTTTATTTTGTTCGTGTATGAACGCCAATTATGAGACTTTTTTCTGCTGTTTTAACGTTTATATCTTGGCTTTCACATCACCCGGATGAAAATTCGACTGGTTTCCGGTAATTAATTGACGAAACACCCTTCTTGCGCAAGACCGAAATCCAGTAAAATAGTCACATGATTAATATGATTAGTTGCCCGGTCTCCATGACGTAATTTAAGAGCTATATATAGAATCACTGGGATTCCCAGATTTGAGTGTTCGTCGGGAGAGAGAGAAAGAGAGAGAGAGCGAGATCGTTGTACATGGTACAAATTGGATAAGGGTCGACTTCCCAAAAAAAAAAATTCTTTGAGGGTAAAATATTATATTTTGGTGAAAAAAAATATTTTTGGAGGGGAAATGGTAGTTGTAGGGGAAAAATTCTGGTAGGGGAAGACGCCGAATATCGGCGTCACTTTCTTAGTAAAAAAAAACCCTGACTGCTATATGCCACCCTACCGGGGGCATAAAAATTGAAAAGCTAAAATATTTACTATGAAATTAACTATAATTTAAAATTATAAATAAATAAAAAAAAAACAAGAGGACCGCATAACGGGTGCCCACTCAGCTGCGAAAGCTTTTAAGATTTATTTTTTTTTAGAGGTCACAGTGACCTTGACCTAGTGACCCAAAATGGGTGTGGCGTGTAGAACTAATCAAGGTGCATCTACATATGAAGTTTCAAAGTTGTAGGTGGAAGCACTGTGATGTTAGAGGCAACGTTAAAGTTTTATATTAGAAATCACAGTGACCTTGACCTTTGACCTAGTGACCTAAAAATGGGTGTGGCGTGTAGAACTCATCAAGGTGCATGTACATATGAAGTTTCAAAGTTGTAGGTCGAAGCACTTTGATTTCAGTGCCTTTGTTAAAGTTTTATATTAGAGGTCACAGTGAATTTGACCTCTGACCTAGTGATCCAAAAATGGGTGTGGCATGTAAAACTCATCAAGGTGCATCTACATATTTAGTTTCAAAGTTGTAGGTTGAACACTTTGATTTTAGAGCCAATGTTAAGGTTTTAGCACGACGCCTACTGCGGACGAGCTGGCTATGACAATAGCTCGTTTTTTTTTCTGAAAACAGCCGAGCTAATAAAATTAAAACAATCGATGTGTTTGTGAAACACTATGTCCACATATATTTGACCTTTGACCTTGAAGGATGACTTTGACCTTTCACCACTCAAAATGTGCAGCTCCATGAGATACAGATGCATGCCAAATATCAAGTTGCTATCTTTCAATATTGCAAAAGTTATGGCAAATGTTAAAGTTTGACGCAAACAAACAAAGCAACAAACCAACAGACAGGGCAAAAACAATATGTCCCCCACTATAGTGGTGGGGGACATAAAAATAAAAGAGATAATGCAAAAACTACGGCCGAAAGAATTATGGTTTATGTTCACTGCACTTCTCCTAGTTGCCATCTATTTATATTTCTAGTTTCAAGTAAATCCTATCAGTAGATTTAGAGTTATGCTCCGGACAAAAATTTACTTTGCAATTATATAAAGGGAGATATTCAACAACTAAGGTAGATGCAGGGCTCGACATTAAAGGTAGTCTGACTGTCCGGGACAACCAAATTGTTAGTCCGGACAAGTAAATAAAGAATTTGCTAGTCTGACGGGACAAGTGGTCATTATAATTGTATAACTTAGAAAAAATGCCTTTAAAGCCATTATTTCTGTGGAGATATCACTCAACTTTTCTGAGTATATTTTGTATATGTTAAATCCTCGAAGCCCGAGATATTCCGATAGTTCCATGTGATACATGTACTACACTGTACTGTTCACAAGGGAAGCAACCCTTAACATTTTTTTCTTTGCCAAGATAACAAGAATATTCTCCCTTGTAAAGAATATGCATTTTACGACACCGGTACACACTGATCTTACAGACAATTAACGTAGTGAGGTCCTCTCTATGTATAGAATTATTTTTTTTTAAATATCAGTTAAGTACTGTACATATACATCACTTTTAACATTTTTTGTTTGATGTTGGCAACACACAAGTTTTTGTCAGGTATTATAGCTTTGTATAATGTTTAACAAGGGACAAAATTGTCACAAAACCAGGTTTTCATTGTGAAAAAAAAATCTGATAAAGGGAGAAAACTCAAACTGAACTTTTGAAAGGCCCAAAAAAAATTAACCCCCTTTGTAAGTTTTTTTTTTTTTTAAATCTATTTTTAGTCGTGGCGACCTTGACATTGGAGATATTGACGTGATTCTTTCGTGGGACACACCGTCCCATGATGGTGAACAAATGTGCCAAATGATTTTAAAATCTCACAATGAATGACATAGTTATGGCCAGGACAAGCTCATTTATGGCCATTTTTGACCTTTGAACTCAAAGTGTGACCTTGACCTTGGAGATATCGACGTAATTATTTCGCGCGACACACCGTCCAATGATGGTGAACAAATGTGCCAAATGATTTTAAAATCTGACGATGAAGGACATAGTTATGGCTCGGACAAGCTCATTTATGGCCATTTTTGACCTTTGAACTCAAAGTGTGACCTTGACCTTGGAGATATCGACGTAATTATTTTGCGCGACACACCGTCCAATGATGGTGAACAAATGTGCCAAATGATTTTAAAATCTGACAATGAACGACATAGTTATGGCCCGGACAAGCTTATTCCGCCAGCCCGCCAGCCAGCCAGCCAGCCCGCCCGCATTCGCAAATCTAATAACCAGTTTTTTCCTTCGGAAAACCTGGTTAAAAATCACTAATCTTGAGTTTTCCTGTTATTCTAGTCAGTTCTTTTTGTATTGAAATTGCCTACAATTATGTTTACATGTATTTTTAACGATTCAAGTCTTTATGATTTGAGCGTTTTGTATTATTTCATTATTTTGCAAAGTACTGAGCAGAATAAGATATAATGGTCAGGACAAGTTGCTTTTTGGTCAGGACAAGTGAAATTATGGTCTACTTATCTGACTGGACAAGTGGCTTCAAAAGTTAATGTCGAGCCCTGGGTAGATGGTTATGGTTTTTGGTCACTGCACTTCTCCTAGTTGCCATCTGTTTATATTCTAAGTTTAAAATAAATCCATTGAATAGATTTGGAGTTATGCTCTAGACAAAGTTTCAGACGGAAGAACGAACGGGACCAATAACTATATTCCCTCCGAAAAAAAAAGCATAAATAAAATTGCATAATGGCAACTTACTTGTCCATCTACAAGTGCTGTGAGTGGAAGATAATCAAACAGATCTGTGAAATACTTCCATACATTGGCATTGCCGTACTTCCGCAAACATTCGTCATAAAAGCCGTACACTTGTGTAATTTGCCTACTTTCATGGTTTCCTCTCAAGATTGTAATTCTGTCCTTAAATCTAACCTGTAAAAGATATGGATCACATCAATATTACGTGTATAGATGAACAACATTAACAACAGTTAAATAAATTTTTATTTCGTATCTGTAACAAACAAAATTGGAAACACATTATTAGCTATGACACTTTCAGTAAGATTAAGAACAAGAGATGTGTTTGTCAGAAACACAATGCCCCCTTCTGCGCCGCTTTGAAGCCATATATTTGACCTTTGACCTCGAAGGATGACCTTGACTTTGACTTTTCACCACTTAAAATGTGCAGCTCCATGAGATACACATGCATGCCAAATATCAAGTTGCTATCTGAAGCGACATAGAAGTTATGAGCATTTTTTGAAACCTAAACGCGAAACCTCAACGCAAAGTGTGACGGAGGGACAGATGGATGGTCTGATCACTATATGCCCTCCTTCAGGGGCATAAAAATAAAGTCATTATATAGCATTAATAATCATCTGGATGTACGCTTAAAATCACTTGTAAAGATTCAGGGTTCGTATTACAAATTACAATATTTTTTTAAAACAAAACACTATGATAGTCAACAATTTCTTACAAGAGAATAATTATATTATGTATGACCAAACACTACACAAGTTGTACAGATCCTCCGATCCAGGGCCCTCACACTACTTTGGGGGAAGGGGTCCGCAGCCCTTAGGAGGGGGAATTTTCGCGGCGTTTCCCTTTTTGGGGGATTTTTTTACTTACTCTCTCATTATTTCCTTTGTACATGTTTGCACTATATTCATTGAATTTTTCATAATTTAGTAAGTTTGAAAAGATTAAATTGAAATAGAATTGAAATATAATAATCATGAAACACATCTTTCTATTAAAAAAAATATAAAATTTTTTTTTTGTTTTTAGGGGGAATTTTCCCCCCAAAAAGGGGAAAAAGTATACTTTTCCGGTGGGGGACTGCCGCCGAATTTTGGCGGCAGATTTGACAGATTGAGGGCCCTGCGATCTGTGGTACAACTCTCACGAATGAGCGTTCTCTCCACTTTATCCCATTAAAAAATGAAAAATATTTAAAAAGACGTCCTTAATTTTTTTTATCTGGGTCGCACTTAATTCTCCCAACACAGATCTTAAAAAGGCACGTTGTATAGGCACAATGGGTAAGTGTTACATCAATAAGCAACGAGGAACCGGTAGATTCAACCAAAACAAAAATAAGGCAAGCCTACTTACTTTAAGTGCTACTAGAAGAGTTACTGTTTCTACTGAGTAGTAACCTCGGTCTACATAGTCGCCCATGAACAGGTAATTTGTATCTGGTGAATTGCCGCCAATCTTGAATAACTCCATGAGGTCGTGAAACTGTCCATGGACATCACCGCTCACTGTGACCGGACATTTGACTTCTTGGACATTTGACTCTTTTGACAAAATCTCTTTTGCCTGAAGTTAATTGCATGCATAATATTAATAAACAAACACAAGTAGCATGTTTAGGTCCACATCATTCAATTACACAACATAGCCACTATTACAACTATTAAGATTTTCCTCAAAAGTCCCAAGTATATTTCTTCCCAAGAGGCATGATAACCTGTTTTTATGAGGGATGCAAGAGGTTAACGGGTTAAACTTCCGAAACGACCAGTTAACCGGTTACATTTTCTGGGAAAGGTTACCCTGATTTTTTTAATGGAATAATACCTGAGGTTTTGCTTGAGTACTGCAAACATACGCTAGTGATTAGTTAAAACAACATGCCGAACTATCGACAGTAATAAATAAAGTGTCCAATAACAAAGAGGTTACAAACAGGGGATACGTTTTGTTAATTGGCGCTCTTGTTTTGTTTTAGTTTTTACTTCTGAAAAATTAATTAGCAAACTGCAGGGACTGGGAGCTATTAGCACAGTTAAATCAAGCACAGTTGGAGCATCTCAGACAATAATGGATGCTGATTAATCTTACTACCCAGCTTAAAAGTCTATTTAGGAGGCAATTTAGGCAATCTATTGAGTTGCTCAGTGGTTGCCCATTAGCCCAGTGCAATTCACTTTTCAAATGTTGGTAGTCTGGCAGGGCAACTAGCTTTTAAAAGCTTGTAACAATTCAGTGCCATTAAACATTTAATAAGTATTGGTGACTATGAATCAATAATGTCTTCAGGTGTGCATCCAAGATACTAAAGCTGGTTGCCTGTGCTGGCAACCAATTATAAATAGTTAGTTTCTACACCTAGAGTAGTCCAAATTTTTGACGCTCTTAAATATTAAGCTACTTTTTATATGGGTAATATTTGGAGCGTTCAAAGGGTGAAAGACCAATTATGTGGTGGGTATTTTTTGTTCTTTGTCTATATTGTTGCGCAAGGATTTTGTGCGCAACATTCAAGCCCCGATATAAGACACTTAATAACAACGGATTGCAATAATATTTACATACCTGTGTAGATAATTCATTTCTCGATAATGTTCCGTAAAAATTATGTAATGACACTTTGAATTTTGCACGCCTGAGCAATTTAAATCCAACCACTATTCAATTTTTCAATATCTCTCGATTCGCTCGCTGTGTAGATATAAATCGATAACACGACCTCGATGTAAAGCATCTGGTTTAAAGTGGAAGAATAAACAGCGTAAAATACAGTTTGCGTTCGTCTGTTGTGGTGCAGCGCGTTACATAGTAAACCGATGTTATACTTTTCTGGATTAATTTAGCATTGTTTTTTTTCTAAATTGACAATTAAAAAGTTCTGAAATAAATTACATCTTTTATTTTTATACCGTACATAAATAATATTGATACAGATCGTACAGTATACCGTCCTTTGTAACGTAGAATGTAAGTACATAAAACAACACAGACAGAGGTGCGAAAAAGACATGCATAAACACTTCCTGAAACTTAGAACAGTGAATAGAAACTGCACCATATCTGTTTTGAACATATGCTTATTAAATCGACAAAGTTTAGCATACTACTAGATCTAGTTACGTAAAAGTCGGTGTTAAAAGCTCATGTTAAATAAAATTACGCGTACACGTTACACCGTAATGCCTTCTTCTGATTGGTTCATATTTAAATCAGTTTCATGACATGGCTACAGGTCAGTGATTGTTTTGCGATTTAAGCAGAAGTTTAACTGAAGAATTTATGCCTTTCTAACTTCGAATCGACGATATTTGATGTAAAAATGAACTTCTGAATTAAAACTGAATGAGTTGGTAATGTTATTTTGCAATTTTACGCAAATTGATGAAAATTTAAACTTTCTGGTTTCCACCACAAAAAAGGTCCTTCAACGATGAGACGTTCCAAAGAATTTAGCCCATATAAAAAGTATCTCTAAATTCTTTGCGCGTCTTATAAATGAGACTACACCTAGAGTGGGTGGAGGCTTTTGCATTTAAATATGGCAAAGTGGCCCTTCAGAACAGGGGCATGGTACAGGACCCAGAAATGGCATGGGTAAAAAAGTTCCCTCAGTGAAGATGAATATTTACCTTGTCGCACAGTGTTTTGACTTGATTTTCTGTAAGTTGTTTGCATTCATTTAGCTGTTCGATCCAGGAATCAAGCTCCTTTGCAGCTGCCCGCTCTTCATTCATGACGGATTCGTATGTATTACTGCAGACGTGACATAAATAGAACAATCATAATATTTTGACAAGCTGATTTTTCTGTTATTTTAATTTCGTGTCATGTAGTTTTTCTCAAAATGGCCGTCGAGGCAAGTGACGTCACATAAATGTACAAATTTCGCCTTTAAAAGCAAGTATTGTTACAAAACTCATAACTAACAGCGTGAGAAAAACTATTTTAAATGTAGAGAAACTTATGTGGTTTAAAAAGTTAACAAAATACTGGGATAAAATACGTTAAATATTTGGTTTGTTTGACTCACCCGGTGATAAATTAACACGACATCTAGCGGCTAACTACAAAACACCGACTAAGTTCTGAACTAGTTTTTGTCTAAAAGCCGTACAGTTTATTCCATTCGTGATACTTTCTTTAAGCTCATGGATTGAAATAAAAATATCAATCTTAGTAAAAAAAGTTAAATCCATGTGAATTACTATATACAGTTGTACTCTTATTGTTTATTGATTGAAAAATAATCAACATATCTTCTTCTTCTTCCAATAAACTTCAAGCCTCGAATACGAGTAATGTCGAAGTTGGTGAACTATGTACATGTGTCGTTGAGAACAGAACAGTGCTTTAAAATCGGTGTTTCATACATTAGTTTTTACAATGAGCGTTAAAAGATAAAAAACAGCCAATTATCTAGGCGACCGACTGCAGCCTGGACTTAAAGCCCATATACCGTAGATGGGCCTCTTGAATCTTAATGCGAGAGCCTTTATAATACTCAATCCTTCTCCCAGCTGAGCCTAAAGCGTATGTCACTCTAAACGCTGCATATGCCTCATAATAAAACTTAACACATGAAACTTATTTCGTGAAAAATCGCGTGCCTTTGAATTATCATAATCGCTGAATAGTGGACCGTTTCCGACGAAAGAGGGAAGGGGTGGGGCCCGAGAGCTTTCAACTAATCAAATAAAGTACACACATGTTTGGCTCAACGAAATTAAAACATTAAATTGATACTCATCACTTCTTTTTGAATAAATAAGTTACCTGAAGTTTCTCAATAATTGCCCTTTTTTCTTCGTGCTCGATCAACGAGTTTAATACAGCAATACCAGTATCTTTTGTTATACGCTTTAATTGATTTTTTTCGATGCCATTAGTTTATTTTACTACCTTTGTATTGCTTTCTCATATATTTGCATGTATACATGCATTCATTCGAACACATGTTCATAACAGTGGCATTGAAATTGTTAAGAAGCTGGTGAGTGCTGCGAAATATGCAAACGGTTGATCCGTAAGCGCAGACGTAATTAAGTCAATGGGGAGAACGTAAATTTTGTGCAACTGCATACAATTTTTATTGTATTAAAAACCAGTATTCTAATATATCAATCTGTTGTTTGACTGTTTTATAATCCGCTGGTCCGTCTGTCAGTAAACAATTGCCCTTTGTAACGATTTTAGCGCACACCAACATGTCGAGCAACGCATTAATTTGGACAGACGGAGTACTTATTTTACCAATAATTATGCATATGATATTTCGCTTGTTCCGTTGTTGTTGTTTTTTTGCAGACGCAAAACGAAAAAAATGACTGCTTTCAACTCATTCGAAACAATAGTATGGTTAAAATATACTCAATGAGGAAAGAATATAAGACTAAGTGAGTACTAGTAGGCGGTGATTGAATGCACTGACAAATGAAAAAGACTTAAACGAATGTATTTGTTATATGATGTTTGTGTTAACTGAACATTCACACGTTGCAATAAATATTGAAACTGAAACTTATATTAAAAAAATGTCCTGTTCATTAAAACAGTGATCTATTCAAGTTTGTATTATATGCATCCGATTAAAACCATTTTCTTGCGTTGTAATTTATCTTTCGGTTAAATCGGAGAATCGGAAGTAAACGTCTGTCTCTTTTCCGGTGAATGGCCGACACCGATGGCCATTAAATCATAGTGGTGTAGAAATCGACTTCAATCGACACCGATAATCATCGCTTATTTAAAATGTCTACAGAACAGATGACACTGCGTGCGACCCTTCAGGGTCATGGTGGTTGGGTCACCCAAATTGCCACCACACCTCAATATCCAGACATGATTCTGTCTGCTTCAAGGGGTAATGAAAAAACGTCGTCTTCATGTACAGATTAATTGACTTCACTTTTCCTATATAATGATGTGTTAAATCGTTACACGGTTGTTTAATGAAACACATTGCCAATCCGATATTTCATATGTATGTCCTGTTGTTAAATCCATTATAATGTTGACAACTCTTAAGCATGACAATGACAGTTGGTTCGGATAAATTCCATGTAAGCCGTAAAGAAATAGCTTATAATATCCAAACCTATACATGTCAAAGCGTTGATATTTGTTCTTTATATAACACTCACGAATCTTCAAATATTTCTAATCGTATTGAAACTTCGTTTAATTAAAACTGTACACTGTTTACATTTTTGTTTTGATTTTAAACTGTGATATGGTGGAATTGATCACAATCTCTGTTCCTATTGCAGCCATGTCTCACTGTTTTCTCATCATTGAAACTATGTGTCGCTGTTCTCATAACATATCTTAGTTTTTGTCAATTTTTTTTTCAGAAGCTGTATTGCATCCCTGTCTCTATTGATAGTATTTTTACACTGTAACTCCATTATATCGCGATTTGCGGGGTCCAAAGATCATGATATATATGACGCGCGATATAACTTGTCAGGTCATTCATGCATGTATATGTATGGAATAGCATAGTTTGGCAATTTCAAAACACGCTTTTTACATACCTTATTCAGGGTTTGCCAAAACTTGAAAAATCTGTCAGTCATTTGGACTGACAGACTTGAAATTTTTGTCAGTCCGAATCAGTTTCTGTCAGTCCCACTGTCCGACTAAACTGTAACAGCAAAACACATCAAAAGAGAGTACCTTTTAGGTGTTAATTGGTTTTGATCAAATTAAAATACAATAAAAACATGTCCAAAGTCGATATAATGAAACAATTATTATATTAAAAATAAACCACATATAAACCAAAGGAATGTCAAACTGTTTTTAGCCTCCACAGCTCTACAAATCCGTGTTCTTGAAAAGTTAGGGTGACATCCAATCAAGTTTGACATAATTGCACACACCCATTCACACTACTTTGGATGACTTCAATTTCTGTTTATTAGCCAATTTCCCAAGTTCTAAAACAACACCTATTGTTAAAATATTTTCTCTTAGCTGAGGTGGTTGATTTCCAGGTTCAATTAAATTAATGTCTTTCACACCTATTACTTGATAGAAAGGCCCATGATAATTACCACCATCCATTCTTGTTGTCTGAAATAACACAAAACACAATGTTACAATCTATCAACAACAAATTAACATATGTCCGAATTTTAAATTATCCGAAATATAGTACATTGGGTGGAAAAACTTCCGTTTGATTTCAGAAATTGTTGGTATGTCAATTTAAATATATCCTTCCCAGAAAATATAATAATGAAACTATTTAACAGAAATGCCCACAAATGCCTGTTGAAACAAGTTTTTATTCGGTTTTTGTTGTGGAGAAATTAAATGGAACAAACAAAATGGCGGATGCACCCGGTTGCTTTTTAAACAAAGACCGTTAATTTTGAACTCGCAAGTGATAGTCAATTCTAATCCAACTTTAAACATCAAAACATCAAAATGAAGGTAACAATGACAGAAGTTGAACAAAACGCATTTACCTTCTATTAATCCAATAGCACATTCAGGCTTTTTCCGCTCCATTTTGGGAAAACGCCACACTGGAATTTTGGAAATTTTGCGTCGTGAAAACCCCCATTTTGGGAAAAAATTAATCGCAAAATTGGCTCAATTGGGAAAAATTATCGCATGTAAAAAGTGTTTCTTATATTTCAAAGAAGCTGTTAACTGGTAACCATTTTGATAACTTTTTATTTAAATTTAACAAAATATTATGAACATGTGTAATAAGTGCAGGTTTTTTAATCTGAATTTGGGGAAAAGGCTGGACCTTTTTTTAGGTGAAAAAAATTGCGCGAAGCGCCGGATTTTGAGGAAAATAAGGAAAGTCTTAAATAATCATTTACATATTTTACAGTTTTTAAAACAAATTCAATGCAACAAATAATTTAATTAAGCAATACATTCTATTTTCTACACCGGATCAGGTTAACTCATATATTTTAACCCTTTCCTTGACAGGTACGCGTTTCTACGACCCTATCGATTCCCTGTCAAATACGCTTATCTATGCCTGTATCGATTCCCTGTTATCTACGCATTTCTACTACCCTATCTATTACCTGATATATACGCGTCACGATTTAATTTGCTATTTAAATGCTTAAAATGACGTTTTAAGTGTAACAGAAATGCATCGTCAAGACGAGGGTTTACCATTTGACATGCGTAAATCACGTTCCGGGATGTGCGCGCTTCAGGCATTTCGTAATGTCCTAAAATAACTGCTATTCTCGAACCATATTTAATTTGGACATTTTCCGAAAACGTATTAATAACTCGTTAAAAATGTCGCAAAAATAAACACGTCCCATAAGGATATAATATCATTTGGGTGTAAATCGATTTCATTCTTATTGTTGTTTGATTCCATTATATCGTAAATGTTTGTTTCCGAGATCATATACGACTATTACATCGATATGTTAAATGGCATGTACACTAAAATGTTTTTACAAACGACACGTGCTTATCTAAAGTTTGTGTTTCGTAATACACAGGATATTGGATTATCGGTGCTTGATTAGGCAATAAAACAAAGACGCAGTCGGCGGTCTTCAATATGCCTTTGAACTGACCAATAATAATTAATAGCGCACATGCTAATCTAACATTTAGGGATAAGAAACACGGGTTCTAGACACTTTGAATAAACATGTTTACCGGACGCAGCAGTAGTCTTCAGATGACATTGGCGCGCTTGCCATGTTACCTCGGCGTTTTGTAATTTGGTACACAAATACACGGGTTTGTTGGCGACTTCTGGGTTATAAAGTTATATGTCGGCGATCAGATAAACTGGAGTATTTGATAATAAACTTGGAATTTTGCAAATAAATACACAAATTGAAGACGCCGACATTGCCGGATTTCAATCGGTAATAAAATGCAAAATGCAAATTAATTATATGAATATTCATGGCACATTATGCAACATCCAATTAAATTGTTACCGGTATCTATAAATGTTTATAAATCATTTCTATTAATCCAATAGCACATTCAGGCTTTTTCCGCTCCATTTTGGGAAAACGCCACACTGGAATTTTGGAAATTTTGCGTCGTGAAAACCCCCATTTTGGGAAAAAATTAATCGCAAAATTGGCTCAATTGGGAAAAATTATCGCATGTAAAAAGTGTTTCTTATATTTCAAAGAAGCTGTTAACTGGTAACTATTTTGATAACTTTTATTTAAATTTAACAAAATATTATGAACATGTGTAATAAGTGCAGGTTTTTTAATCTGAATTTGGGGAAAAGGCTGGACCTTTTTTTAGGTGAAAAAAATTGCGCGAAGCGCCGGATTTTGAGGAAAATAAGGAAAGTCTTAAATAATCATTTACATATTTTACAGTTTTTAAAACAAATTCAATGCAACAAATAATTTAATTATGCAATACATTCTATTTTCTACACCGGATCAGGTTAACTCATATATTTTAACCCTTTCCTTGACAGGTACGCGTTTCTACGACCCTATCGATTCCCTGTCAAATACGCTTATCTATGCCTGTATCGATTCCCTGTTATCTACGCATTTCTACTACCCTATCTATTACCTGATATATACGCGTTTTTACGCGTCACGATTTAATTTGCTATTTAAATGCTTAAAATGACGTTTTAAGTGTAACAGAAATGCATCGTCAAGACGAGGGTTTACCAATTGACATGCGTAAATCACGTTCCGGGATGTGCGCGCTTCAGGCATTTCGTAATGTCCTAAAATAACTGCTATTCTTGAACCATATTTAATTTGGACATTTTCCGAAAACGTATTAATAACTCGTTAAAAATGTCGCAAAAATAAACACGTCCCATAAGGATATAATATCATTTGGGTGTAAATCGATTTCATTCTTATTGTTGTTTGATTCCATTATATCGTAAATGTTTGTTTCCGAGATCATATACGACTATTACATCGATATGTTAAATGGCATGTACACTAAAATGTTTTTACAAACGACACGTGCTTATCTAAAGTTTGTGTTTCGTAATACACAGGATATTGGATTATCGGTGCTTGATTAGGCAATAAAACAAAGACGCAGTCGGCGGTCTTCAATATGCCTTTGAACTGACCAATAATAATTAATAGCGCACATGCTAATCTAACATTTAGGGATAAGAAACACGGGTTCTAGACACTTTGAATAAACATGTTTACCGGACGCAGCAGTAGTCTTCAGATGACATTGGCGCGCTTGCCATGTTACCTCGGCGTTTTGTAATTTGGTACACAAATACACGGGTTTGTTGGCGACTTCTGGGTTATAAAGTTATATGTCGGCGATCAGATAAACTGGAGTATTTGATAATAAACTTGGAATTTTGCAAATAAATACACAAATTGAAGACGCCGACATTGCCGGATTTCAATCGGTAATAAAATGCAAAATGCAAATTAATTATATGAATATTCATGGCACATTATGCAACATCCAATTAAATTGTTACCGGTATCTATAAATGTTTATAAATCATTAGGTGAATTAATGTAATAGAAATACCAAGTATCGTACGAATTTTATAAGAAATAATACAATTTATTTTGAAAATGCATGAAGTTGTTTGAGAAACTCTGTGTTTTTCTATAGTTATTTATAAGAATTTACATGAATTTTGAGGCTTGCAGAATGAATTTATAAAATAAAAAAATCTTCATGAAAGAAGAATTGTAGTGTGGAAAGTAAGAAAAAAAATTAATATTCCAAAATATAATTATTTGTATTTGATTCAACACACCAACTTCGCAAAGTTTCTATATGAGCTGGAAAGAGATTTGCATTTAAATGCAGTAAAACACACAACAGTCAACTTTGCATGACTATAACTGACCAATAAATTAAGGTATAAACATACAGTTTACACCACAGGAAAGGAAATTTTATTAGCTTAAACTTTCATATTGTGTATTTTTCAATAATATTTCAATTTTTATGAGAATATCACGTTTAAAAGCAATGAGGGTCATAAAACAGCGTTTTTCCAATAATGCCTGTAAAGATGGGGTACTGATATTGATAAGATGGCTATCAGCCACTGGTCAGCAGGCAGCTAGGTCTTGTGGTAACTGGAGAGGCTTATATTGGCTAAATGGCTGTCAAGGAAAGGGTTAAGGTTAAAAAAAAAAAAAAAAATTTTTTGGAATTGGGAATTTTTTTTCAATTTGGAAAAAAACCAGATTTGCATTGGGAATGGGGCCAAATTTCGGACCCGTGGCATAGGGCGGAATAAGCCTGACATTATACACTTTGAGTGATCTTTTTGAAACCATTTTTCATCTGATTGTGTCGGTCAGTCAGACCGATTATCTTAAATCACTTGTCGGTCCTGAGAAAAATTTACCCGTCAGGACCGGCGGTTTTGGCGTACCCTGCCTTATTGCATTATTTGTAACTGTTAAATCCATGTGTTATACATATGCATAGACGTATCTATTGGGGGGAGGGCGGACGCCCTAAAATCACCAAAGCACCTTTTTAAAAGTCCTCTTCTTTTTTGTATACAACATTTACCACTATATAATTCACAGACAATCGCTATATGTTTTAATTTTAGACTCTTTGTTTCCCAGTTTTTCAAGTTGAACTTTGTGTAATTGAGTAATAAATCTATAATTAACAAATCAGTTAATTAAAATCTCGTCTTCATCTTGGTCATTATCTTGCTGTAGGTACAAACGTTGTTTTCATGCTTTCCCCTGCTGTATTCGCCACTAGCCTGATAACCGTCTGTGCAAAATTACCATTGCTGTGTAGCAAGTTGGGTTTTATGTTTGTCGCAGTACACAAGCGTGAATGTAATGCACAAAGAAGGCAGACAATCTAAACCACACTGGATTATGAATGTTGGATTACACAGAAAATTAATGCGGGTGCAAAAAATGGCGTCCACACAGGGCCCTCAATCTATCAAATCTGCCGCCGAATTGCGACAGTCCGCCACCTGAAAAGTATAATTTTTTTCCCCAAAAAAACTGATTTTTTCCCCCTCAGAAAAATCCAAAAAAAATTCCCTGATTTATAGTTGAAAATTGACTGCAATATATCAAACTAGTGTTTTACCCTTTTTTCACCCACTTTAGTTTTGTGTTTAATCCGACATTCATGATCCAGTTTTGACCAGATTGTCTGCTTTCATTGTACATCACTTTAACACCTGTGTACTGCGATAAACAATAACACCATTTGCCAAACATCACAGGTCATTTCGGGTGTTACCATTCTCTCTTGAATTTGCTTTGAACTGCCGAAACACACCAGTGCACACATGAAGGTGTATACAATTATAACTGTAAATGTCACAAGTCAATACTGACCTATCTCAACAATCTTTGCGCGTAAGATACAGTGTAAACTACTTGCTTTTTATTTAGAGGTACTATTAAAGCCCATGCTTTCCATGAGAATGAATGACTTCATTTTGTACATGGGTCTAATTTGTGCATTCTTTTTTTAACAATAAAACTTGACAATTGTTTTTGGATCACAAATTTAATTAAACGCATTTGAAAATACTTGCATGGAATAATGTTTTGTTTTATACCAATGAATAACATATGGATATAACACATACTTCAATAAGGAAGGTAAATAGCGTGTTTTAAGATTGCCAAACTAAGCTAATGCATACATAAACATGCATGAATAACCTGACAATTTATATCACACGCTGGATATATCATGGTCGTGATCTTTGGTTTAAGACAGACTTTGCATGCAAATGGAAACAGCACTAGATTGTTTTAGGAACAAAAAGGACATAATGGTGGACTTTTAAATAAGATTACTGTTATATAGATTGAGTAAAAGTCCACCTTTCTGTCCTATAGAGACAGTCGCATAGATATAAATATATGTTTATAACAGTTAAACATAGTTTGTTTTTTTTGTTATAAAAATTCCCCATTTCCAAAAAAATCCCCCTCCTTAGGGCTGCGGACCCCTTCCCTCAAAGTAGTGTGAGGGCGCTGCCACAGCTGATTCGCGATATATTAGACATAGCGTTATACCGTGTTAACTTGGTCAGTTTTCATGTAGTTGCTGTATGAATGTGTTGATGTGATAATTTATTTTAATACCGATCTATGGTTTTAGATAAAACACTGATTCAGTGGAGATTGACAAGGGACGAAACCAACTTTGGTGTTCCACATAAGATGTTGAAAGGGCACAGTCATATTGTGTCTGATGTTGTCATGTCTTCTGATGGACAATTTGCCTTGTCTGGATCATGGGACAAGACACTAAGGCTCTGGGATCTTAGCGCGTAAGAATTTTATAATTAATTAGTTCCTTGAATCTCTTTTGACTTCATTTATTTACCATGGTGTAAACAATTGATTATAATTTATGTTAGGTTAAACCTATTGGTGAAAGTTCAATTGTATAGAAAGCCTCAACTGTTATATATTCAGCAATGATTTTCTTTCTACTACGTTTGCGTTACCGATCGCCAAAATCGCCATTGGCGATTGCAATTCCTGGCTGGCGATTAAATATAAGATTTTCAGGAAATTGGTGGTTGAAAAAATAGACCCTTTTCTTTTCAAATGCACGGTCTAAATGCCTGTTTCAGGCCGTATTAGTCGCCAGAAACATTGATTAGATTACACAGATAACACCATTACGGTACCGGAAAGGCCATACGGGATAATGACGACCGCCGAGTTCGATAATCCACAAGGCTTATGTCATAATTTGTCACGCTTTACACTGCGACAAGACTTTTTCCAACATTGGGTTACTCAGCGATTTACGTGATTACTGAATCACTGAAGCGTGCCATGTTATGACCTATAGATGTTACGATTCAACGTTATCGAATCGACCAGAAGCATGAGTAGGGAATTGTCATTTAATAAGATGGGCGGAGTTATGACATTATTGACATAGCCACTATAAACTAATTTACTAAGAAACGCGATTTTGATTGGCTAAAAAAAGTACATAAGAGTAACTTCCCTTTACGGTCGCTATGCGACTTGAAACTGAAAGACCGATTTAGAAATTGAGTTGCAGATTCCGTGAAAAATGAATGCTTCGAACGAAAAAGGAAAGTCTAAGCAACAGATGCTAACACAATTCTTTAGAAATGAAAGCGGACAGAATAATGTAAGCTCAGGAAATGACCAAATGTAAGGTTCGCAATCGGAGGATGTCTCAAATAGTGCAGACGCGAATGTAGCAGTGACGGTCTCACGCTGACTTGGTAATTTGTCACGCATTTCTTCAAAAACAAAAAATCTATAAAAAAAAGTAACTTGGATTTCATAAAATGTCATATAATTACTACCGAGACGGTCGGGCTGTTTAAGTGGTTTCTAACCTAAATACCACATGTACCGAAAACTGTTTAACGGTCTTAATGTATCATTTTCACTACGGCATCGGTGTCTATGTAAACAAAAAAAATCGGCTGCAAAATGTCAGTACCGGTAAGTGGGTCACCAGCAAAGAACAAAGCTTCAAGCAAAACCGGGCTAATTTCAGACAAAAAAGTCTAAATTTTGATCAGGAAATAGCCCCAAAACGCACCACAGACGATCTAGGATCCAAAAAAATTTACCGGAACCCCCCTAGATTTGGCTACTAAGTTTTTTTCCTTAGCGCCAACCTAGTTTCTATGTTAAGTATGCGTAAAAGGCATGGTCCCAATTAAAGAAAAATTTCAAAATTCCCAATTGCTGTCAATAATTCCTCAAAAGGTAGAAAGTTGCATCAAATTTGTTACAAAAGCGCATGATCTGCAAGTTAAAGATAAAATGAGCACAGAACCTGAACATTGCAGCAAAAAGATGTGTAACAGATCATATCGCCCCTTTGGTGCAAAAAGGTACCATGTGACATTGAAATTAGAAGGTACATGGTACCTTCTTGCACCAATGGGCTGATAAAGCAATTAAGTACCCAGTAATTAAAAAGACACTTAATTCCTGATAATTTCATGACACACATTTTCTCAAATTTAGTTCGTTTTTAATATTTCCCAATTTCTGTGGACCTGGTAGTGGTACTTTTCCCTATTGGGCAAAAAAGCAAATAAAGTATTAGCTATTGTTGCTGCTGTGGGTGTATATCCAAGTCAGACTCCAAGTGAAGCCTGATGTTCCCAAACAGATTGGGGAAGGGTCCATAGTTAAGTAACATTTGCTCTTAGTATTATTGAAATAATGTTTATCGGTCTTCATATTTCTTGTTTGCAGCTCCAAGACCACCCGCATGTTCAGCGGACACACAAAAGATGTTCTGAGTGTGGCCTTCTCTGCTGACAACAGGCAGATTGTGTCTGGATCCAGAGACAAGACTATAAAGCTGTGGAATACCCTGGGAGTTTGCAAGTACACCATCCAGGTAGAATTGACAGGTTACCATTTTAGACCAATATTTATTGAGTTTCAAGCTTGCTTATTTAATGTGTTGATTAGATATACAGTCGAAACTGACCTTACGGCCACCTGAATTTACCGGTCACCTGCAGACAATGGTCAGTCTGGAATCCCCCCGACGAAAAACACTATATTACACTTGAATTTAACGGCCACCTGACCATAACGGCCAACGGCCACTATATTCCACTCCGAAATTCATGTTTGACCTGAAATCAACGGTCACGCGTCAGTCGTCTCGAGTCGCGAAAATTAAAAACACAGCACATTATTTGTCCGTCTATTTTGCGTTTAAAGCGTCTGAAAGCGGTATCTGTCTATGATATTATAAAAGCGGCCCGCTGCGAGTAAACAAATTATAAGGTGTTGAGAAGGTTTCTTTTCCGGGGATAATTGTGGGGGTATCGTCAAAAGAAAATAAATCAGAGTTTATGACTTGTTGAAAGTAATTATCGCTAAATTAAATGACCGCTATTTCCTTGATTTAGAACGGTACAATAACACCGTACTATCGGTTTATGACACCGAATCCGCTTTTTAGACTTTTACGGACGTGACGTCAGCGGAACGTGACAAGCTTTATTTACTGAATGAATGAGATGCATGAGTAAACAATTATACCAGCGTTGATAAAGTCATTGTTTAATTTAACAATATGAAATTAAATCAATCTAAAAGATATTATTCTCTATTATTCAATGTACACGCGTAAGTTAATGCTGTTATTATGCTTTGATAATGCAATGATCATTTGTTTTACACTGTATGCAAACGACTCGGTGGGGTAACGACGTAGTAATACTACCAACTGACCAACCTTCTTAAAATTGTGATCCGAATTCAACGGTCACCTGTGGACAACGGTCACTTTGATCATTTCCCTTGACTGACCACTGAATTCAGGTTTGACTATTGGTCCATAGAGGCGCTTAATAAATGTTGGAACATCTGTGAATTATTTAATGTGGTCATCATTCCCATTCATGTAGTTCATTGCCATACTAAATTTTGACTTCTTTGTATAAAAATAAGGCATAACTTTTGTCAAACAATATTTTCATATGCGTGTAAAGAAAACTGGCTCATCCACAAGTTTTTCCATCTTTAAAGTACTGGGAAAATGCAGTTTGAAGTGTCAAGAAAAATGTCCAATATCACACTGCCGTCTGTTTTATTGGAATGTGACACAAAAAATGATTTGTTGCATGTTACCACAAGCACCTTTTCTTGATTAGATCCGGTGTTTATTTTTAAAACTGCATGCTCGATCCAACGACCATTTACCAATCAGGGGTTGAAGAATTTTTCCAGAGCCACTCGCCCTGCAAGGCGAGTAGGCCTGACAATCCACTCGCCCTTCACTTTAATCTACTCGCCCTGCATTAAAAAAATACGTATCTATAATTGTAGTTATGATCAACCAGAACCTTCTAAACCTACTTAACATAGTGACACTAAACTGCAAACAAATTATCTACATTATCTGATGGATTATATTTGCTTTCCTTACGTTTTCTGCTCCTCTTTCCTTTTCTCTATTCGTTCCGCTTCTCGTTTTGGCGACCTTTCTTATTCTTTCTGTTCCCTGTCGCCACCACCTTGAAGATATTTTAAAATAAAACCCTTTTCCATTTTAATATTTCAGACGAACTTTTACTGAAAGACACGCTTGATTGACATACGGTTACAATATTGTAAATTTTGCCTAAGGCTTCTGATCACGAAATTCAGAATTATTCTGTTTATTAATAATTATTATTTCTGTTTATTTTTAATTAAATATAAGAAGTATTATAATTAACCAGTGATGTATTATTGTTTTATTGATATTTACATTAAATTTCACGGAATGACCAATATATTTAACAGTTTTATTCACTTTTAATTGATTAGCTAAGAGCACTGACAACGACGAAAAGAGCGCAGCCGATTTAGAGAAATATTTTTACTGTGCCTGTGACGTCAGTTTTCAATGTCAAAACGAAAGTGCAGTTTCTTTGTGTACTTAACGATTTTTTTGTTCGTTCGAAAAATTGTTCGCAATTTGTACTGATGTGGAAGGAGTTCTGGAACTGAATTTATATTTCTCAACTTGAAAAAGAGCATTCGCCTGGTCGGTCGAGTATTTAACAAATTTTACTCACCCGACCGTCAACTTCACTCGCATATGAGAGCGGTCAAGTGGATTCCCCTGCCAATCTACCAATTAAAACTTTTGCTCAAAGGTGTTAGAATAGGATGTAAAGAATAAATGGCGATGGGAGTGGTTGGCTGAAATAGATGAAAGTGGAATAAAATTTGGTGAATCGCTCAAAAACGAAGACTCTGTTGTGTGTTTTTGTGTTAAAAAAACATACTAGGTTATTAATCGTCCAGAAAAAAGGCAGTTAAAGCAAAGGAATTTCAACTTGTGAAGAAAATAAATTTGGTATCGTAAGATTGTCTTTTGAAGTAGCATGTGAATGACTGTTACCATACTTAAAATGATTTCTAATTGGCTAAATATATGAAGGGCCCCTCCCCTCTCCCCCACAAAGGGCTTCTCAGGGCCCCCTGGACCCAAAGCAAAAAATTTAGGTTTTCAGAAATTTTTAACTTTCAACCACGCATTTAAATTGGTTTGTGCAATTAAGTACTAAACTTAAATAAAAAAATCCCGAATTGACTTGTTAAGTACTTTTTCCAATCGTTGCTTGTACTAATTTGCAATTGCATCTCTAGGAGGAAGGTCATTCCGACTGGGTCTCCTGTGTGAGGTTCTCCCCAAACACCGCCAACCCAATCATTGTCTCCAGCAGCTGGGACAAGAAAGTCAAGGTAAATTGCAGTCTTAGATAAAAAGAACAGCTTCGGTAGTTATTAACAGTTGATATAGGAATGTGATAAACATTTGATTTGAGAATATTGAACAATACAATTTTTGTCTTAGGGTGCTTAGTGTTAGCACCCTTTTTGTGTGTGAATTTGAATTAAATTAGTTTAACTCACATGGTAAAGCAATAGAGTTTATAGGCTTAATCATTCAACAAATGCTTATGTTAAGATCTATATTGGCAGCACAAAATATTTCGAGTGTCACATGATGTATGAACGCCTACTTTTAGGTGTGGAATCTTACCAACTGCAAGCTGAAGACCAACCACCACGGTCATTCAGGCTACCTGAACTGTGTCACTGTTTCCCCTGATGGGTCTCTGTGTGCATCTGGTGGCAAGGTAAAGCTTCATTCTTTGGGTACTTTGAATAAGATTGTTACTTGCGCCCTGTAACCATTGTCTTGGGAAGATATCTTCAGACTTTATTGAAAGTAAGATGTTAAAAATGGCACACAGGGGGTTTGTATAAAATTATGAGGGATGAGCATATTTTCCAATGGTTGCTATTTTTGAATTTTGTTGTGTGACTCATAAAGCTGAAATCACTAATCATAAAATTATTGACACCATTTAAATGGTAAGAGAATTTGTCATTTTCAACTCGGATTGAAATCACTAGAATCGTGTATGCACTATCAAAGCAGTTAGAAATAAAGAAACAGTTTCCTTTGTCATTTGATATTAGCAAAGCATTTTTACATCTTTTTGATGCATGGATGTTTTATTTGCCTAGTGAAGTACTCTTGTTACAAGTAGGTTTCTATCTAGACCATTGAGTCCTGCTAAGGTAGTCAAATATCTGTGCTACGTCTGTGCTTGTAGTAGTATCTACATTACAACAATTATTAAACCACCCCATCTCCACCAATCTAATAGATGAACCCAACCCACTGGAATGTGTGTAGGTTGTACTTCACACTGAGGTTGTGAATGGCATTCTGAGTACTTAGACACTATGCTCTTGTTGTTGTGTTAAGTCATCTAAAAATGTTTTTCCAGGATGGCAATGCCATGCTGTGGGATCTTAACGAAGGCAAGCACTTGTACACTCTGGATGGTGGTGGCATCATCAACTCCCTCTGCTTCTCCCCCAACAGATACTGGCTGTGTGCTGCCACTGGACCCAGCATCAAGATCTGGGTATGCTTAAAGAAGTGACTGGTGAATTATCTTTGCAGTATGCTCATGAATCATCATTTGTAATATTGTTCTTTCTCAATGTAGGGTTAGTATTGGATTGAAGAAGTTGCATTTCTTGACAGTTCTCATTATTTATGTTATTTATTGATTGAGTCATGTTTCTTGTTTGCATTTGTTCACCTATGTAAATCAGTAGTTTTCATGTCAAAAAATAAGATTGCCCTTGTCTTACTGTATTTCTGAATCTGGTTGTCTACCATTTCTGACTAATCTTTCTACGTGTATTTCTGCATTTTCTTTGCCAGTTTTTTCGTATCTCAAAGTGCAAAGGTTTGATTAGCCTAAGTTTAAACTCAACAGATGGAATTTTTTACTAGCCTAACAGTTAAGAGGGCAAGTAATGATATGGCCATATTTCTGATAGTATAACCATGTTTCATGATCTGTTTGTATGAAAATATTGCAGGACTTGGAGGGCAAGGTGGTGGTGGATGAGTTGAGACAGGAAGTGATTGGCACTGGAAGCAAGGCTGAGCCTCCCCAGTGCATCTCCCTTGCCTGGTCCGCAGACGGACAGACCCTGTTTGCAGGATACACAGACAACCTGATCCGTGTCTGGCAGGTTTCCATGGCAGCAAGCCGATAAGTCTCACTGGACAGTATTTATATGAAGCCATCTGAGGAGAACATGTGCTTGTTTTACATTGCTGGATTACCATCTGTTTGACATTTAGCTCTGTCAGCTTAGCGATGTTACAGTGAAAAAAATAAAGCTAAGAAATAATGAATTTTTGTTGTCTATGTTATCAGAGGGGGTAATCACGTGATAGTCAAGATGGCGACATCCATACCGAGACGGTTATTTTTTGCCGTTTTATACCCTGTATTACTTCTGTTTATTTTTTAGATGACGCTCACTTTCCAGCCATATCAGTAAAAAGATGATAAGCAATTATTTCGTATTTAAATTGCTTTATATTTCTATTTTATTCCCCGCACATTTTCTTAGTGGAGCCCTAATAATGTCGTCCCGGTAAGAAATTTTGCACCGAGTAAAGTCGAGATATAGAGCGAATAATACTATGAAATAAAAAGCCAATAACTTTCTTCCTAATATGGCTGGAAAGTGAGCGGAATAAAAAATAATAATACAAGTAATACCGGGTATAAAATTAAAAATACCTGCCTCGGCATGGGCGTCGCCATCTTGGTCACGTGATTACCCCTCTGTGTTATGCTTATGTTTAAAATTATAAGTTTATTTCTTATACTTTTTAGCTCACCTGAGCACAATGTGCTGATGGTGAGCTTTTTGTGATCGCCTTTGTCTTTCATGCGGCTTCATAAGTGGGACTGGTCTAGTGGTAGGATGCTGGTCTAGGAATCGGAAGGTCCCTGGTTCGAATCCCGCTCAGACCACGGACTTTTCCTGAGCAAAAAATTAATCCCAAGCTTTCTCCTCTCCATCCAGGAGTATAAATGGGTACCTGTGAGGGAAATAAGCCAATGTGCCGTGGCTGCATACTGCGCCGAATGTAAACGGACGACTTATATCCCAGTGATTGGAGGGAAAATGTAAAAGTCGATTGAAGAAGAGTCTAGTTTGGTAAGCAAACTATAAACACATGCATTTTCATTTTCAACATTTGCCTTGTTAACATTCCAGAGCACAGGGGCGGGGCGTTTTAGTAGGCTATTGTACAACCTTGTTTCCTCTCGAGGCCACATTTATTGTCTGATCATTATGAACTATTTTAGAAGGTTTTTCCCAATGATATCATGGACGGTTCCAAATTGGTTCGGGTTGCCACAAGGAGATGAATTTTTCCTTATATGGCTTTAGTAAAACCTTGTTAACACTCTAGAGGCCACATTTATTGTCCGATCATCATGAAACTTGGTCAGAAGATTTGTCCCAACAATATCTTCGAAGAGTTCAAAAATGGTTCAGTTTGTTTGAAAAACATGGCAGCAAGGGGGCGAGTCACAGTCATTGAAATTCAGATTTAAATCTACAAGCAAGTTGGGCTAGTACTATGGGAATTTGAACAAGCCCAAGTCAGATTTTACTAGCCCAAACATTTTTGTTAAAAATGCAGATAAACATAACATAAAACATCCAAAGAAGCATTCATTTATTCAATCTTTAGAATACAATACAAATATCTTATTAATTTCATCCTCATCCAAGTTAGCTTCCTCGTCATCTGAGCCAGCCTCTTTCGGATCCTGAAATAAGAAGAAATTAATTCCACACACGGATTTCAATCAAATCACAAATATATACATAAAGTTTAGGTAAAAAATTAGCAGAAATATATCCCATATATCCATGTGAAAGAGAGAGCAAACCTGAACTACCAGAAATTCTAACACAGCACGCGACTTGTTTTATATAGACAAAGAGGGAAATCAATTGTGGGTTATTCTGCGATAACTTATGGGTGGAGCTTAATGTTTCGAAAATAGTTCCGAATAAATAAAGAAAATATTGCAGTAAAATGCACGTGCTAAAACCCGCTCTAAAATAAATGTAATAAATGTAGCATGTATATAAATGTTATGAAACAACAAATTGTATATTTGGTGATAAGTGGCATAACCACGCCTACAAAGAATGTTATTTGTTAGGAAACGTAATTCAGAAAACATTTATAGCATGTCAGCTTTTCAGTAGCATCAATAAACGTGACGTCATTAAGTTTCTACGATTGTTGTTTTCAATGAAAGTGACTTCATTTGCAAAATATTTATTTATGAAAACAACGTCGTATGTTTGTACTAAGAAGGGCGGTGTATTGAAAAATATAGTTCACGCCCTAAAGCTTGAACCAAATCAATCAGAATCGTGTTAGAATCGAAAAAATATTTTTCTATGATGGTTTGTTGTCGAATAACCCACAGTAAGTTGTATATATGCGTGTTATCAAATCACTCGTGCTTCGCACTCATGATTTAATTCCTACGCATCTATACTCCTTTCTGTGGGTTATTAGATAACAAACCATGATAGAAAAATATTATTTCTTAAATATATAAGCAATCAAGTGCCAGGTTATTCTACAAAAAGCCAGTTGACAAATGTGTCAATCACAGTTACCTCAGATGCGCATTCCTCAACGACGTACTTGAATGACAACTGTTCGGCCATTACTCTCTGTGTCTCGAACACAACGCACAACATTTATTTTACGTAATAGTATTCCGGAAACCACAAAACCATGCGCTTTATGCGCAGTAATCCAATTATCGGCTGATTTCCCAGCACGTGTGCGCAGTGTGTTAAAACATTAGCGGCTGTTGATTTAAGCGGCTCAAAACTTTGTTTACAAATATTGAAAATGAAAGTGGAACTCGTTTTCTGTTTAATGAATTGTACAAGCACGTCGGGCTTGTAATATTGGATTTCCTACAAGCCCGAAAGAAAAATTCTAGTTTTTTGCTGTCGGACTAGTGCGAATTTTGACGACTGGAGTCATTTTAAAGCAGGTTTTACGAAGGAAAAAACTGGTTATTAGATTGGTGAATGTCTGCGGGCGGGGGGAACAAGCTTGTCGGGGCCATAACTATGTCGTTCATTGTGACATTTTAAAATCATTTGGCACATTTGTTCACAATTATTGGACAGTGTCATGCGAAAGAACTACGTTGATATCTGCAACGTCAAGGTCACACTTTAAGTTCAAAGGTCAAAACTGGCAATAAATGATCTTGTCTGGGCCATAACTATGTCATTCATTGTGAAATTTTTTAATTACTCAGTTAATTTGTTCACAATCATTGGAAGGTGTGTCATGCGAAAGAATTAAGTCGGTATCTCCAAGGTCAAGGTCGCCACGTCTTAAAATAGATGGAATTTTACACAAGAGAATTCAGTAACATTGCACATTTTGAATTGTCTCCCTTTATCACACTAGGAGAATTCACACACTAGGAGAATTCAGTAACATTGCACATTTTGAATTGTCTCCCTTTATCACACTTTTTTTTTCAAATTGAAACGACTAAAAATATATTGAATTTGACACAAGGGGGGTAACTAGAAACAATCAGTAACAATGCACAGTTTGAATTGTCTCCCTTTATCAGACTTTTTGTGCCCCCAGATCGAAAGATCGGGTGCATATTGTTTTTGGCCTGTCTGTCATTCATTGTGTGTGTTCCAAAACTTTAACCTTGGTTAAAGTTTTGCAATAACTTTTGCATTATTGAAGATAGCAACTTGATATTTAGCATGCATGTGTATCGCATGGAGCTACACATTTTGAGTGGTGAAAGGTTAACGTCATCCGTCAAGGTCAAATACATTATATGGATTCAAAGCTGCGCAATAGAGGGGCATTGTGTTTCTGACAAACACATCTCTTGTTAGCTTTAGCTCATCTATTTTTTGAAACAAAATTATGAGCTATTGTCATCACCTTGGCGTTGGTGTCAGCGTCCGGTTAAGTTTTACGTTTAGGTCCACTTTTCTCATAAAGTATCAATGCTATTGCATTCAAACTTGGTAAAAACACTTGTTGAAAACACTTCCGCCAGGTGGCGAATATGTTATCCCTCATGGCTATAGTAAAACCTTGTTAGCATCCTTTAAGTTTCATTAATAGTTCACTGTTCATTAAACTTGGTAAGAACATTTTGTTTGAATGATATCTTGGGCTGAACAGAACAGGTCAATTCCTTTGTATCTCAGGTAAGCAACTTTGGGCCTTTCAGGCCTTATTGTTATTTGTTTCAACTCAATTATATCCAGAATGTTCTGCACAAAAGAATTGATCAGTTTATGAAATCAAGAGAACAGTGGGTACATGTTGAATACTGATGGATTGATTAAGCGAGGCTTAGAAAAAACAAGTTTTTGCAAGTGGTTTATGTTTTTGTGTGGAGAGAATAAAGTTATGTGTGTTCAACACTTGCCTAGTGTGTATTTGTCACTTGCTTAGTATCCAAGTTATCACATCATTTTTTCACAGGTTTCTGTCTGTGATTCTTAAGTAAACAGAATATAATTGATAGAAAATACAAAAACATCAAATTACATCATGAAAGTAAACCAGATGATGTCAATACTGCTCGTGTTTGCTGTTATTAAAGAATTTGACATACAACTTAGTTTATCCAGTGGGGTGTAATTTTGTTAATGGGGATATAAGATTGGATAAAAGTGTGATGTTTAATCACACTGACTGCAATTCAAGATTGCTTCCCTTAAATTGCATAGGAATTCAGAACATGTTCGCTAGATTTAGCATTTAATAACTGCAGGTGACTTATATTAATATATAATATACACAAATCTCATCTGGTGGGTTATAATTAGAAGGTTGTTTGAAATTCTGTGACCATAGATGGCTTTTTGTTTACAAAAACGGAAACTAAACTTCATATGGAATCTTATGTAAAATGTGCACTATGAAGATCATTAAATTGCACTAGTTTTAAATGAGATCTAAGTTGCATTACTTGATTACCATGACATGTGGCTTAAATCTATTTTTGCAATTGAAGCCCTTGTTTTGTGACAGTCTGCACATTGCTGAACATGTTAGTTGCATCTGATTTATACTTGATAATGAATTTGATGGGGTCAAAATTTTTACTGACATCTTTGTTTTCCCATTTTATTTAAGACCTGACATTAAGTGAGCATACACAATATGCCAAATGTTTGCAGCATTTAAACAACCCAGACATGTGAGCAAGTAGACTTGAGTTTTACTTAGAGCTGTGATTGTCTTTGTTTCAGCAATTTGGATTGACCATATGGGGTAAGAACAGAATTCTTGTAAGCATCTTGTTGCTTGTCCAGACCTTTCCAAGGCTCATGCATATTTGGTTCTCAGTATGAATTTGGAATCTGTGCATCAAAAATAGGAAACTGAAACAACTTGTTTCTTAACCCCTTCATCATCACTAAGTGCTTTATTGAGTAAAACTGCCAACATTGTGTATTAACTGAAAAGAACTCCTCAGTATTACAATATTAACTGGAAAGAGCACATCTGTATTGAAATTTTAACTTGAAAGAGCACATCTTAATTGAAATTTTAACTTAAAAGAGCACATCTTTATTGAAATTTTAACTTGAAAAGGCACATCTGTATTGAAATTTTAACTTGAAAGAGCACGTCATTGCAATTTAATGGGCATTAACAAATAAGTTTGCAACATTGACTAGAAAATAACACATCGGTATTGCAATAGTACCTAACTGGAAAGAGCATGTCAGTAATGCAATATTAACATGAATGTACATACCTGAATTGCAATATTAATGGGAATGAAATAATCACTTTATTAATCAGTATTGCCAGATTTTCTGGAAAGTACACATCTGTATTGCAATTTTTACTGGAAAGAACATGTCCTTATTGCAATATTATCTGAAAAAGAACACATTTGTATTGCTATATATAAACTGAAAATAACACCTTAGTATTTCAATACTTACTGGAAAGAACACATCTGTATTGCAATATTTACAGGAAAGAACACGCCTGTATTGCAATATCAACTGTAAAGAACACAGCGGTTTTGTAATATTAACTGGAAAGAACACACTATAATTTGTACTGGAAAGACCACAATCTTATAGCAATATTCAATATTAACTGGAAAGAACACATCCTTATTGCTATATAAACTGACAAGAACACGGAAGTATTTCAATATCTGTATTGAAGTTTTAACTGGAAAGAACACATTTCTGCACAGGTTTGCACACCCTCGAAGAGATACTTGAATCAAGTATTGCAATAAATCGGTTTTTCTTTTTTAAGGTCCTTATTATTCTGGCAGTTAAACTCTGTTTGCATCAACAACAAAGCAGCAAAAAAGTAAGAACCACTGGTAGTTTTTTTCCTTAATGTGTGTTCAACTGTTAAAACACGAGTTCCGCGGTCGGAAACATATGCCCCCCAAACAGGGCTTTGAATGAGTGACCCCAATTTCAGTAGGGGTCATCTGTCCAAGGCCAATGCACATGTGATGTATCAAGCCAATCATTCAATTTGTTGAGGAGTTATTGATCGGAATTTATTTTCACACTAAATTTGACCAGTGACCTGTGACTGCAATTTCAATATCATCTTCTGTACAAGGCCAATGGGAATGGGAAGTAACATGCCGATTGGTCAGTCAGTTGACGAGTTATTGATCAGAAATGATTTTCACACTTATTGAGACAGTGATTTTGACCTAGTGTCCCTAATTTCTATAGAGGTCATTTACTGTCCAAGGCCAATGAACGTGAAGTATCAAGCCAATTGGTCAATTCGTTGAGTTATTTATCGGAAATGATTAGACACTTATTGTAACAGTGACTTTGACCTAGTGTCCCCAATTTATATAGGGTTCATCTACTGTCCAAGGACAATGAATGTGAAGTATCAATCCAATTGATTAATTCGTTGATAACTTATTGATCGGAAATGATTAGACACTTATAGTGACCTTGACCTTTATTCCAGTGTCCCCAATTTCTATAGGGATAATCTATTGTCCAAGGCCAATACACGTGAAGTATCAAGCCAATTGGTCAATTCCTTTTAGAGTTTTTCATCGAAAATGATTAGACACTTATTGTAACAGTGACCTTTGACCTAGTGACCCTAATTTCAATAGGGGTCATCTACCATCCAAGGCCAATGCACATGTAAAGTATTAAGCGAATTGATCAATTTGTTGACCAGTTATTGATCAGAAACGATTATACACTTATATTGACCATGACCTTTGACCTAGTGACCCCAATTTCAATGGGGGACATCTACTGTCCAAGGCCAATGCACATATTAAGTATCAAGCCAATCGGTCAATCCATTGACGAGTTATTGATCAGAAACGATTTTCACACTTATTGAGTCAGCGACCTAAACCTTTGACAATATACCCCCTCTTCTTCGAATGGGGGCATAATAAGTACTACTTGTTGAAGTATACATTCGGAAAGTTTTTAAATTATTGAACAAATAATTGAGTTTTCAGGGAGTTTTAAAATAACACAGAGGTATAGTTTGCTAAGCGTTTTTGTGTGCCATGTTCGGTATTAGTTTATATTAAAAGTAGTTTTAATGCTTACACACACCAAAAGCTAGACTGCCCACCTTTAGAGTTACAATTAGGATAAAATCGCTTCTGTTTAATGCATGGCAAGTAGAATGGTGTCCACTTTGTGTGGGAATAAAATGTTGAGTATTGATACATAGCAAATAAACCCGAAGTGATTTGCTGAAAACAATAACGCAAAGTTATTGAGATTCTTACATGATTTTTGACAGAAACAAGAGATGTGTTTGTCAGAAACACAATGCCCCCTATTGCCCGCTTTGAAATAAAATTTCAATATATCATTTGGCAGGTTTAGAAATTATCTCCCTTTTAAAGCTTATTACTTCCCTTGGATTGTATTTTTTTATTTTTTACCTTGAAGGATGACCTTGACCTTTCACCACTCAAAATGTACAGCTTCATGAGATACATATACATGCTAAATATCAAGTTTCTATCTTCAATATTGCAAAAATTATGGCCAATGTTAAGTTTTCGGACAGACACACAGACTGACAGACTGACTGACGGTTAGTTCAACTGCTATATGCCACCCTATGGGGGGCATAAAAATAAAGAAATTAAAATGAGTCATATAGTTTTTTATGAAGAGTTGACAACTGCCTCTTCTTGTTAATTTAATGTGTACTTTAATGCAAATTGAGTTCTTTGTAAATGAAAATTATGCAAATATAATGTTTGAAAATAATATGAAAGATATTCTTATGGTGTTTTTAGATGAGAATTAAAAACAATTTGTTAATAAAATTAAATCATGGATTTATTATTTCCGCATGACAAATAAACATATCTGGCATGTGAATTAGCAAGCATGTTTGCACAAATCATTAGACCTATGCAACTTTATTGCACAAACAACAGCAAAATTAAGTTATACATTAACAAAAAGAATATCTCTCATCATGTATACTGTTCATACCAGAAATTAAGTATAAACAAATTATTGCCTAATTTAACAAAAATGTTAAAACCTTTACCACTTAGAAGCAAAGTGAACATTGCTATGTGTAAACAGCATAAAACCAGAACAGCCTGCTAATAACTCGCAGTCTGTTAAGGTTTTATGCTTTTTGCTGCTCATCAGTATCTAAGGCTTGAAAATGAAGACTTAAAAAAATTAATCTTTAACTTGGTTTCAAACAAGGGCTGTTTGTAAAACATGCATGCCCCCCATATGGGCTGTCCGTTGTAGTGGCAGCCATTGTGTGAATACGATTTTTGTCACTGTGACCTTGACCTTTGACCTAGTGACCTGAAAATCAATAGGGGTCATCTGCGAGTCACGATCAATGTACCTATGAAGTGTCATGATCCTAGGCAAAAGCGTTCTTGAGTTATCATCCGAAAATCATTTTACTATTTCGGGTCACCGTGACCTTGACCTTTGACCTTGTGACCTCAAAATCAATAGGGGTCATCTGCAAGTCATGATCAATCTACCTATGAAGTTTCATGATCCTAGGCGTATGCATTCTCGAGTTATCATCCGAAAACCATTTTACTATTTCGGGTCACCATGACCTTGACCTTTGACCTAGTGACCTCAAAATCAATAGGGGTCATCTGCGAGTTATGATCAATCTACCCATACAGTTTCATGATCCTAGGCGTATGCATTCTTGAGTTATCATCCGGAAACCATTTTACTATTTCGGGTCACCGTGACCTTGACCTTTGACCTAGTGACCTCAAAATCAATAGGGGTCATCTGCAAGTCATGATCAATCTACCCATGAAGTTTCATGATCCTAGGCGTATGCGTTCTTGAGTTATCATTCAAAAACCATTTTACTATTTCGGGTCACCGTGACCTTGACCTTTGACCTAGTGACCTCAAAATCAATAGGGGTCATCTGCGAGTCATGATCAATGTACCTATGAAGTTTCATGATCCTAGGCCCAAGCGTTCTTGAGTTATCGTCTGACAACCACCTGGTGGACGGACAGATCAACAGACCGACCGACAGACCGACCGACCGACATGAGCAAAGCAATATACCCCCTCTTCTTCGAAGGGGGGCATAATTAAAATTTACTTTCTCAGATACTACAAACACATCAAAATACGTATCTAAGTGGGAAAGGGTTTTGAGTTGCAATTTATTATCACTGGTATATTATCATGTATTTTATGCCAGAGGTTTAGTTAAATTATGAACCTGTTGAAGAAGTCATGTATTTGGATTAACTTTTAGCCTTGTTACTGACAGCTGACAAGATACAATGTGAACAGAAAATGTGTTGCCAGTACAACTCTGTCAAAAACATTACCCAACTTTCACAGGTATATAACACTTCCTTATCACATACGAGTATTTATCAATTAACAATCAAGATAGAGGTACTTAAACAAGATGTTTAGTAATGAAATCTAAACTTTTTTTATCAACAACCTTACAAAGTGGCAAATGTTTGAAGCTTTACATAAAACATATACTATCTTATTTACAGAGGCAGAACAGGTCTGTTATTCTCACAAGATTAAATACATTTGTATAATGCAATCAGTAACAAGTTTTACATATAATTTCAAAATGAGTAACACACAGCAAATAATCTCTTAACCATATCTTCAGTATTAAAAATAAGAACTAACCCTTCATTAAAAATTACATAAAAGCATACAAATCAGCGAGTTTATGTTCCAGTTTACACACATTGTCATATAATGTAGGTCATTCCATAATTATTTTGATAACAGCTGTGTACCAATTTGATCTGCATATGTTTCTAATCTTGTTTACATGATTTATATCAATGTGTAATTGAATACAAAACAAATTTAGAGATACTTGAGCATTAAAACAATTCAAGTTGTAAACTGTGCTGACAATTTTAGGTTTGTGGGATTCATATGGTGGAAAAAAGTTTTATATTAATTAAAGTAGAATGATTTTACAGTACCATGATTACTCTTTAAAGAAACTTATTTTTCAGATAATTTTTGTTAAATAATTGTTCAGACATTCACATTTCCACCAATAATTAAAACTGGAAATTTTCCGATATGTATTATGACATTGGTATTTCATCATAATTCCAAACTGTTTGCCAATATAATTTGGTCAAACATCAAACACGTGTTTTTCCAACGGGATGATGGTCACAAAATCAGAAGATAGTTAACACATTATAATTGTCGGACCATTTAAACATAATAATAACGAACATGTAGTTCAGTACAGGTAAAATATTGTTGAAGTTCACAATGCTAATAAAAGAATCAACTAATAGTTCAATAGAATAATAATCAATAATGGATTTAAAAAAAAGTGACCATAAGACATTGAAAGGAGCGCTGACAACCGCTATAGATCAACAAATATAAAATAATGTAATTAATTTACTGACTAAGTGTAAATTAATATACTGACTAAGTGTCAACATTTAAACATTAACTCAATGCATTTAATTCATACAAGATTTTTCTTGAATAAAATATATATTGGTTATAAATCACCCAAACTAATAAATCATACAATGTATTTTGGACGATTTAGCTCCAATTTTCCTTGACATCTAATCACCTACATCACAAGCCAAGCAGTTTTAACAATATTGCAAGAATATGTGCAGGAAACACTCAGTGATTGACAACAGCACTGTATTCTGGAGGCTTTTCCTGTAAAAGAATAAAAAAAACATACTATGTGATTAGTAACAGACTGAGTCATGATAACAAAATCAGAACAAAATATTTTTCCTTTTTTAGCTCACCAGATCACAACGTGCTCACAGTGAGCTTTTGTGATCGCTTTTTGTCCGTCGTGCGTCGTCAACATTCAAGTTAACTCTCTAGAGGCCACATTTATTGTCCAATGAAATTTGGTTAGAAGATTGGTCTCAATAATATCTTGGATGAGTTTGAAAATGGTTACGTTTGCTTGAAAAACATGGCTGCCAAGGGCCTTATATGGCTATATATATCGTTATAGTAAAATCTTGTTAACACTCTAGAGGTAAAATTTATTGTCTGATCTTCATGAAACTTGGTCAGAAGATTCATCCCAATAATATCTTGGACGAGTTTGGAAATGATGCCGGTTGGTTGAAAAACATGGCCGCCAGGGGGCGGGGCATTTTTCCTTATATGGCTATAGCAAAAACCTTGTTAACACTCTAGAGGCCACATTTATTTTCCGATCTTCATGAAACTTGGTCAGAGGATTTGCCCCAATGATATCTTGGATGAATTTGAAAATGGTAACCGTTGCTTGAAAAACATGGCTGCCAAGGGGCGGGGCATTTTTCCTTATATGACTATATATGGCTATAGTAAAATCTTGTTAACACTCTAGAGGCCACATTTATTGTCCAATCTTCATGAAACTTGGTCAGAAGATTCATTCCATTAATATCTTGGACGAGTTCAGAAATGATGCCCTTTGGTTGAAAAACATGGCCGCCAGGAGGCGAGGCATTTTTCCTTATATGGCTATAGTTAAACTTTTTTAACACTCTAGAGGTCACATTTATTTTCCAATCATCATGAAATACGGTCAGAAGATTTGTCTTATTGATATCATGGATGAGTTCGAAAATGGTTTTGGTTGCTTTAAAAACATGGCTGCCAAGGGGCGGGGCATTTTTCCTTAAATGGCAATATATGGCTTTAGTAAACCCTTGTTAACACTCTAGAGGCCACATTATTGTCCAATCTTCATGAAATTTGGTCAGAAGATTGGTCTCAATGATATCTTGGATGAGTTCGAAAATAATTATGTTTGCTTGAAAACATGGCTTCCAAGGGGCGGGGCATTTTTCCTTATATGGCTTTAGAAAAATCTTGTTAACACTCTAGAGGCCACATTTACTGTCCGATCTTCATGAAACTTAGTCAGAAGATTCATCCTGATAATATCATGTAAGACTTCAAAAATGATGCCGGTTGGTTGAAAAACATGACTGCCAGGGGGCGGGGCATTTTTCCTTATATGGCTATAGTAAAACCTTGTTTACATTCTAGAGGCCACATTTATTTTCCGATCTTCATGAAACTTGGTCAGAAGATTTGTCCCAATAATATCTTGTTATCTCAGGTGAGCGACTTTGGGCCTTTCAGGCCCTCTTGTTTTTTCTTCACTATCTAACTACATTTCATAAATCATTTATCAAAAGTATTAAAATATACAAGTATAATATTTACTGGTACATATATATAAACAATGACCTTGGCAAAATTACAGTTCATCCCTATTTAAATTATTTATTCTCTTTTTAGTGTGAGATTTACCAGTAGAAAGAAATCTTGAGCTTTGTCACAAATATGAACTAGAAATGGCGCGGCAGAGGCCGACGCGTATCCCCATGCCGCATGTTTGACCCAGGGGGCACCCCAGGATTGGTAATGGGGCCATGCATACTTCAGATTGACCGTATTGTCATAAGAGATGTTCAGTATCAATTGGAAGTGAATCGGTGTAGAAATGAAGAAGTTCATGTAAAATAACATATAACAAGAGATGTGTTTGTCAGAAACACAATGCCCTCTCATGCGCCGCTTTGATTTATAAAAAAAAAAAATCATTTGGCAGGTTCATTACTTTCCTCCCTTTAAAGCTTATTACTTCCCTTGGATTTATTTTTTTTTACCTTTGAGTTTGTCAGAAACACAATGCCCCCTCCGGCACCGCTTTGATTTATTTTTTTTATATCATTTTGCAGGTTCATTACTTACCTCCCTTAAAAGCTTGTTAATTCCCTTGGCTTTGTTTTTTTGACCTTTGAACTTGAAGGATGACCTTGACCTTTCACCACTCAAAATGTGCAGCTCCATGAGATACACATGCATGCCAAATATCAAGTTGCTATCTTCAATATTGCAAAAGTTATGGCCAATGCACCATACTGGGTGCATACAAATGAGCGAAAATCTCTGACCTGGCCCCACCCCAACCCCCATAACTTTTGACCCAGAGGTCAGATCAAAATTCCAAATAGTGCAGGGACGCACATATGCTCATAGCTACTATGTGTGTAAGTTTCAAGGTTCTAGTGCTAATAGTGTAGGAGGAGATAGTGGCCAGGACGGACAGACAGACGGACAGCGGAGATAACCACAATAATAATTCCCTTGCATCTCTTAGTTGGCAATGTTTAAAGTACAATAACATAATAATTTGTGGATCAGGAAAAAAACACTCTTGGTCGTCTATACTTCATGGAGATGATATGTTTAAAGTTACAATTTAATTGCTTGTGAAATGTAGAGGTATAAACTTGTAATGTTTGCAGACTGATCAACCAACAACAGAGTGATTCCAATATAACCCTCTCATAGTTGGTTTTGAAGGGTATAATAAACAAGAAAAATGTGTGTCTCAGAAACACTATGTCCCCTTCTGCGCCGCTTTGAATTTTTTTCTGACCTTTTACCTTGAAGGATGACCTTGACCTTTCACCACTCAAAATATGCGGCTCCATGAGATACACATGCATGCCAAATATCAAGTTGGTATCTTCAATATTGCCAAAATATTCATAAAATGAGCGATTTTGGCCACATGTACTTGACCTCTGACCTTGAAGAAAGACCTTGACCTTTCGCCACTCAAAATGTGAGGCTCCATGAGATACACATGCATGCCAAATATCAGGTTGCTATCTTCAATATTGCAAAAGTATTCATAAAATGAGCGATTTTGGCCACATATATCTGACCTTGAAGGATGACCTTGACCTTTCACCACTCAAAATGTGCAGCTCCATGAGATACACATGCATGCCAAATATCAAGTTGCTATCTTGAATATTGAAAAAGTTATTGCAAATGTTAAAGTTGGAGCAAACAGCCCAACAGACCAACGCACAGACCAACAGACAGGGCAAAAACAATATGTCCCCCACTATAGTGGGTGGGGGACATAAAAATATATACGTATTCTTTCATTTATCGAATGAAATCATAACATAATGAAGGCCTCAGCGTCAGCATGTTCCATTATTAACCTGATAGGCCGGTGCAGACATGGCCGGATTGAAGCCTTGATCATATGCTGCTCTCTGGTAGCTAGCCTGCACAGTACCATAGCTCTGTTGGCCTTCCACGATCACGTAGCGAGGTGCACTCAAGAGCCGTCGACGACGGCGGATACACACACAGATCAGGACACCAAAGAAAATCACCCAAAACCAAATAGACCAGAACCCTGCAGCAAACAAAATGAGTTTGTCAAAAAGGTAACAAATAACAAACACCAATAAACATATGAGAACTGTTACTGAAGATGTCAGTTAGTGAAGAGAGTCCTAGTACCAATACATGTGTTAATGTTTATGAAATAGTTGGTCTTCTAGATATAAGTCATATAATATTAATTTCACTATTTTAATGCAGTTTATGATTATTATTGTTTTATCTTGGTAGATAATGATGACTACAATCTCACACATTATGTTAGGAGTCATTCATGCTAGTGACATGTACAGGACTAATATTAAAAGGATTCATTTGTATTTATACAAATAAAAGTAATGTTATACTGGGTTGGCATTAAGAGCTGCCAGCCAGCCAAATTGACTGATTTAAAACACAAGTTTGGCCGGCTCAATTTTCAAAGAAATTAATAATTACAGTCATTTAATGCTGCTTACAGTGTTGTTTGCAGCATTAAAAATCAATATTGTCATAATTATTTAATTGAATGCCAGTCAGGATGGTCAAAAATCCATTACAGAGTTGGCTGAAAACTAATCCCAACCCTGCTGCCTTATATTAATTTAAAATTTAATGGAACTTGGGTAGTAATGAGTGTTAATTATATCTTAATTGAGTGTTAATTACATCTTAATTAAACACTTTCTACAAAAAAACAACCCCACGCAAATTAACCATTAATTCAAACAAGGGCTGTTTGTAAAACATGCATGCCCCCCATATGGGCTGTCAGTTGTAGTGGCAGCCATTGTGTGAATACGTTTTTTGTCACTGTGACCTTGACCTTTGACCTAGTGACCTGAAAATCAATAGGGGTCATCTGCCAGTCATGATCAATGTTCCTATGAAATTTCATGATCCTAGGCCTAATTATTCTTGAGTTATCATCAGGAAACCATTTTATTGTTTCAAGTCAATGTGGCCTTGGCCTTTGACCTAGTGACCTGAAAATTATTATGGGTCATCTGCCATTCATGATCAATTTACCTATGAAGTTTCCTGATCCTAGGCGTAAGCATTCTTGAGTTATCATCCGGAAACCATTTTACTATTTCGAGTCACTGTGACCTTGATCTTTGACCTAGTGACCTGAAAATCAATAGGGGTCATCTGCCAGTCATGATCAATATTCCTATGAAGTTTAATGATCCTAGGCCTAAGCGTTCTTGAGTTATCATCTGGAAACCATCTGGTGGACGGACCGACCGACTGACATGTGCAAAACAATATACCCTCTTTTCTTCGAAGGGGGGCATACAAATTCAGAAAGAATGTAATATTTACTATCATAGCATTAATACTAAAATTTCAATGCAAATGACTGCTACTCAATGTAAATAATGGACAGAAAAAAAAGTTTTGAAAGACAATAATTGTGCAGCAAACAAGAACAAAAAAATATAGGTATTTCATTTTACATCATCTTAAATCATTACTAAAATCACAAAACATTCATCAACTCTACAGCATCTCCACTATACTTACACCAGAATGTGTAAACTGGGAAGTGTTGCCAGCAGCACTCTTGTAAATCATTCTCACAACAGTAGGCTCCAGATCCTGTCAACAGAAAATGTTTATCAAAACAGATCTTTCTATTTAAATTAAAGTGGTATTATGGACATCTAACAGTTTATAGCTGTCTATCGCAACCGTTGTTCATTATTTGGTGTTTTCACTTCATATACACTTATATTTGTTAATGCAGCATCAACATACTAAAACAATATCCTGGAAATAGAAAAATAATGCATTTGAATATCAACCGTACTTTCGTTTGACAACTGGTCATGCATGTAGGATGTGAACCTAAATATAGTTTTAGTGCAGATTCGTTCATATGACACAAAGACACAATTTTGTTTTACGGATCATTTCGGCTTAGAGGACTGGGTGAGTCAAGTAAGATATTGAATATAAAATATATTTTTATAAACAACTGGTAGCAAGATGAGTTGCAGATAATTGGTCAGTAACCACATTTTAACTCTTTTGACCTGTTAATTCTTTTCAGCTCAAAATCAAGTTAATCAACAGTGAAAAATGCCAATAATATCACTTTAATATTCAAGAGGCAATCTTTGTCTCAGGTGAGCTATTATGGTCAGTCTAGGTCTAGTGTGTAGCGTTGTGCTCCTTACCACACTAGAGGCTACATTTGTTATCAAATCTTGTTGGAACTCGGTCAGAATGTTTATTCTGACAATATCAAGTTCAAATCTGAGTAATGTGCTTCCAAACACTAGCTTTTAATTTTGAATCTTTTGCCACTCTTGAGACCAAATTTTTTACTCAATCTTGATCAAACTTGGTCAGAATTTTAATCTTATTAATACTAACTAAGGCTGAGTTCAAATCTGGATCATGTTTAGTCTTATTTATAAGACGTTCAAAGAATTTAGAGATACTTTTTACATGGGCTAAATTCTTTGGAACATTACCAATATAAAAAGTAGCTTAATATTTGAGAGCGTCAACAAGTTGAACTAGATCATGTGCATCTTTAAACTGTGTCACCCTCTATATAAATCTAAGAAAAACCTTGCACCACTCTATAGGCCATTGTTATGAGTCATAACTTATCTTTACTGAGTTCAAATCTCAGTTACATGCGTCAAAAAGGTAATTCACGGACTCTAGATGAGGCAATATACGCTCCATGGGTAATCAAGTCTGAGAAAAACATTGTTACCACTCAAGAGGCAAAATGTATGACTTAATCTTGATGAAATTTGGTTTGAATGTGTATTTTGAAATATCCATATCAAAGTTCAAATGTGGCCTAATGTGGGTAACATTCACTAACATGCATAAATAATTAGTTCAGCATATCAAATCTTATAAAAACATTGTAAAAACTCTTAAAGCCTAATTTATGACTCTATCTTGATGAAACTTGGTAAGAACTTTTTAAAAATCTTATTAATATTTTGGCAAATTTTAAATTCTATGGGTCACATGGGCCCCAAAACTAGGTGTAATCTTAGGAAATCCTTGCTACCATTATAATTGATGTCAGGCCTTTTCCGCTCCATTTTGGGAAAACGCCACACTGGAATTTTGGGAATTTCGCGTCGTGAAAAACCCTATTTTGGGAAAAAAATAAATCCCAAAACTGCCTCAATTGGGAAAAATAATCACATGTAAATAGTGTTTCTTATATTTAAAAGAAGCTGTTAACTGGTAAATAATGACTATTTTGATAACATATTATTAAAATTTTACAAAATATTATAAACATGTGTGATAAGTGCAGGGTTTTTTATCTGATTTTGGGGGAAAAGCCTGGCCTTTTTTTAGGTGAAAAAATCTGCACCAAACGCCGGATTTTGGAGAAAATAAGAAAAGTCTTAAATAATCAATTAAACATATTTTACTGTTTTTAAAACAAATTCAAGGCAACAGATAATTAAATTATGCAATATTTGTCTATTTTCTACTTTTCTACACTGGATCAGGTTAACTTATATATTTAAAGGTTTAAAAAAAAAAATAATAATAATAATTGGGATTTTTTTTTCAATTGGGTAAAAACAACCAGATTTGCATTGGGAATGGGGCCGAATATCTGACCCGTGGCATAGGGTGGAAAAGGTCTGGATGTGGACACACTATGACAGATATACTTTTATCTTTTTTTTTTCCAGAAAATATGCAGATATGTCCACATATGCCTTGAAGTTGAAACCAGGGGGAACCACAGGTTTTTTTGACTCACTAATTAATTTTTTGCAGAACACCAAAACAAAGAGATCATTTGCCAACATGACACTTCATAAATACTACTCCAGCATACACAGTCACATGACTATCACGTGACCCAGACTCGGCGAAAAAATCTGCTTCTGCTGCAATCAAAATTGCAAACGGGCATATGCTTTTTTTGTGTAAATGCACGTTTTGATAAATGCATTCAAAAAGTAATAGCAAAAAACACACAAAACGGTGTAAATAACAATAAATGCATTTCTTTAACATGTTTTCGGCGCATTTGTTTCAAGCTAAGTAGGCAAGTAGGTCATGGACTTCATGTGCGACCATTTGTTTATCAATGTGACGTCATGCGCACTTTTGCGTATGTGCATACAGAACCAAAACAAAACGTCCGATGATAGGTGCTGTTCGATAACAGGTACTTACACGATAAAATAGTTTATCAAATAAATCAGACAAATTGTAGTTTCAGATCCATTATCAGCAATCTCACTCACTGTATGCCAATACGGCTTGCAATATTTGCAACGTTGAAAAGTATGTAGATTGTTAAAAGGACAATAAAATACATGATGAATATGTCCAGAACTTACCATAGCACACAGTGTGTCCACAGTTCACAGATCCCTGCAAAAGATTTTTGTGTAAATCTTTGACTTTGGTCTTTTCCTGTATAGTATCATACATCGATTTATCACATAGCGTGAGGATTTTTCAATCATTTCTGATTTAAACAAATCATCCTTGTCCGACACCTTAAGTTTAGAGAGTCGGTGTTTTAATTATGTGTTTACAATATTGCAATAGTTTCAAACTCGCGAATATATGTGACACAATTATATTTGATGATAATGATGAATCTTGTTTGAAATGTCAACTGTAAATAATAAAACTTGCACCCCAACAGTAGCAAAAAGTGCTGCGAAAACGCCAAAAAGAACTTCTGCTGTCATCATAATGTTAGCGTCCCTCAGCATGCAATCTGATTGACATTTATATCACAGTATTTCACATGTGACTTCCGGGTTTACAAATATAGTATCAAAGTAATGTATGTGTAAATTTTTACTCACTGTGTCGGTTGTCTCTGTGGCGCAATCGGTTAGCGCGTTCGGCTGTTAACCGAAAGGTTGGTGGTTCGAGCCCACCCAGGGACGCTTTCTTTTTATCGTACTTCTAATAAAGTACCTCATAGAAATATATCACGTATACAATAAAAATATAGTTCATAAGTAGTACTATATACTTATCGCATACTTTGATCAGTTTTGAGCTGGCGTAAACCGTTACCCAAGGCGCACCAGAAAGATTGATCAATGCGTATGTATGTCAGAGCACGGGTGAAAATAAATCTGATATAAAATATGTTCATATATATGATATCAGATTTTTTTGTCAATGTGATGAAAAATGTTGTTTTAAATGACATATTTATAGTGTTGTTGTTCCTTGGCCATGCGCCCCACACCTGTGTGTCAGAGTTTACCGTTACCCAAGGCGCACCAGAAAGAGTGATCAATGCGTATGTATGTCAGAGCACGGGTGAAAATAAATCTGATATAAAATATGTTCATATATATGATATCAGATTTTTTTGTCAATGTGATGAAAAATGTTGTTTTAAATGACATATTTATAGTGTTGTTGTTCCTTGGCCATGCGCCCAACACCTGTGTGTCAGAGTTTATTTACAGTTCATCGCTGAGTCTTCAGGACTACCTTATGTGCTGACCTACTCCTGTGATCTTTCAGGGAAAAATATTTATTTGTGAGCCAAAGTAGGTCAAATTTACACCGGCTGCACTTGTTTTCGCAGAATTTTTCGGCGTAAGCTGCATAAGCCAGCTTTTCACCTTAGCCTGACCTTTGTAAGTGTCCAATAAAATTCCAATAAAATTTCCCGCGGCTAGGTACGAATGAAGACACTTCATTTATTCCATTGGCTGATTTGAGTATACCACCAGAACATTGGAAACATATCCGCGTCTTTGTAACACTGTTTTACTGTTGAAACAATTTTATCTCGAATGAAAAGGCTTAATAGATAGAACAGTTTTACACTCAATTCTCGACATCAATACAGTTTGTGCGTACACCTTTTATTTTCAGAGTATTACCAGCGCAAGAGCGTTTATATTTAAAAGGCTATGTTATCATATTTAGTACTTACTTCCTTATTCCTGTCAACATGTTAACATGTAAAAGTATAAAGAGCAATGGAAGCGAGGCCTCACTTTAAAGCATTGCATTTCAACCCGCGAGGTATATCGGGTCAATTCGCGGACATTCAGAGTTTATATACAGGTCATCACCGGAGTTGGCGACCAGTAAAATAATCGTTATATAATAAAGACGCTATCCGTGAACTAGGTGACCTGGAATTTTCTTTAGACCAGAAATATGTTAAATGAAGATACTCAGCAATATAATTATGGTATGTAAATAATAGATTCTTAATGTGTTTTCAACAATACAATGATAAATATTATTGTTGATAAATTTAACAATAATTATTCGTCCATATTGCCTAATGTACTAAAGTGATATTATGAGCATGTAACAGTTTATAGGTGTCTATCGCAACCGTTGATTATTTTTGATGTTTCTACTTCATATACACTTATATTAATTAATGCAGCATCATCATACTAAAACAATATACCAGAAAGAGAAAAATAATGCATTTGAATATCAACCGTACTTTCGTTTGACAACTGATCATGCGTTTACGAGTTGAACCTAAATTTAGTTTTAGTGCAGATTTGTTCTAGTTGCAATAATCCAACTCCCAGATGTACTCATAAAAGCTCAGAGCATTCAAGAAGAACTAAGATTTGTTCATACGACACAAAGACACGAAATTGTTTTACGGATCATTTCAGCTTACAGGACTGGGTGGGTCACGTAAGAATATCGAATATAAAATATATTTTTATAAACAACTGGTAGCAAGGTGAGTTGCAGATAATTAATCAGTAACCACATTTTAACTGACTATTTTGACCTGTTAATTCTTTTCAGCTCAATTCAACAGTGCAAAATGCCCATAATATCACTTTAAGCATTAGCACGATGATAATTGATACTGTTAATAATCGAATCAAATAGCAATGCCCGACAAACCACTAAAACAGGTTTGTTCGAAGAACGCGCCTATAAATACGGATACTTCTCGTGTGGCCGGTTGACTCATATGTTTAAATTTCACTTCCATTCTTCTTTTGGTTTTCTGTTTTGTATCTATAGGTTTATGACCAGCAATATGTTATAATGTAAAATAAGCCGCGAAAACTCCCCGTAACATCCCGTACTGCGTGTGATGCAGCTAAGAACTGCACAGAAAAAGACATTCGCTATCCTTGATCTCATTCATTAAACTATTTACGCCGTATATCTTTTTTTAAAGATATTTCTTGTTCGGCATACTGTAGCTGTATTAAGCCAGCTTTTCACCTTACCTGACCTTTGTAAGTGTCCAATAAAATTCAAATAAAATTTCCGGCGGCTAGGTAAGAATGAATACACTTCATTTATTCCATTGGCTGATTTGAGTATAACACCAGAGCATTGGAAACATATCCGCGTCTTTGTAACACTGTTCTACTGCATGAAACAATTTTATCTCTTATGAAAAGGCTTAATAGATAGAACAGTTTTACACTCAATTCTCGACATCAATACAGTTTGTGCGTGCACCTTTTATTTTCATAGAATTACCAGCGCAAAAGCGTTTATACTTAAAGGCTATATTCTAATATTTAGTACTTACATCCATATTCCTGTCAACATGTAAACATGTAAAAGTATAAAGAGCAGTGGAAGCGAGGCCTCACTTTAATGGATTGCATTTCAACCCTGTGTGTTTCAGAGTTTATTTACAGGTCCTACTGGCCTCTTCACGAGGTTACGGTAGCCCGACCTGCCCCTGTGACCTCTCAGGGGAAAACGATTAATTTTAGAGTCAAAGTAGGTCAAATTTACCCCGGTTTCCCGGGTATTCGCCAAATACTTAGATTTTTAAAAGAGTTCGTTGCACGTTGGCCAATGAGACCTTAATGTGCTATCTACCTAAAGGTGGTGATGAGGAGCGGATCCCGCCGAGTGTCCCGCACATTACTAGTGTACAAGACACTCAACGCGACCCACATCCCAACACCACCCGGTACATAGGACCCGGAACAAACACACGTATCGCTCTCACACCCCCACTCATTACGGGTGGCGCGTATGAGAGCGCCACGCCCGTGCGTTCCGGGTTCCTTGGTGGTGATCTGTGTATGATTGTGTATAGTGTGTGGTATGTGATTGTTGTGCATTTGTCTGGAGCGGAAGAGGAGGTGTCTGTCGGTAATTTACGGTCGTCGGTCAGTCGTGAAGGGTTGTATTTTGTTGCAGTTCCCAGATCGCAGAACCCCCCGCCCCCGCACAAGCGCATCCACGCCGAGCGAGCCCGAGCCCCCCCCCCCCCCCCCCCCCGCGCCCGCATACTGCCCCGGCCCGAGCACCCAACCGCTGAAGAATCCCGAGACAAGCACCCTCATCCACCCACTTGCTGCGCGCGACAACAAATCAGTCGAGAACCAACCATGGAGCCATCCAAAGCCCTACCCAGAGTCACCATCGTTCCTTCCCACCCGCCTGCCATACATCCAGACCATGTATCAAGCTGGGATGTATTAATTTTGCTGTTATGTTGTATTTGCTATTATAATTGGATAGGTAAAGTAAATAAATGATCTAAAAACTCCGTTGATATATCATATGATTTATTTATGTTTGCGGGGTATCGAGTTTATATACAGGTCATCACCGGAGTTAGCGGCCAGTAAAATAATCGTTATTTATGTATTGTCCTCGGTGGTAATGAAAAGGTCATAGACCGGACGGACTCGTATGACTTGAAGGAAAGAACAAACACAATATTGTTGATTGAAAACGGGCATTTATTATAAAATGCCATAAAAAAGATAAAAAAAACAACAACATGTATCTGCGGCCTTAAACTGTCATTCAACATAGGGGATATATCCAACAAATAATGGCTTTAATAAACAGCCTTGTTAAAAGGTGAAACGTTTGCTTGCAGCCTAAAACTGTCAGGTAAACATAAATTGTACGGCAAAGCAACACACCATAAAATAAGACAACGTACCGGTTAAAGAGTAGGCAATCAATAATATAGTATAATCCCCGATCCGAGCACTAAACCGCCAGACAACATAGGAGATATAAGCAACAGATACTTGCCTTAAACAGCAGCCTTATTAATAAATGAAAAATTACCTGCAGCCTTAAACTGTCAGGTAAACATAAATTGTAAAGCAAAGCAACGAAAATAAATATAAAAAAGATGTAACGGTAAAAAGTAGGCAATAATATAGGAAAACAATGGATCTGTGGCCCTAAACCATCATGCATAGGAGATATATACAACAGATATGGCCCTAATTACAGGCCTTTGTTATAGGTGAAAAATTACCTGTATCGATAAGAAAGTAAACAATAATATGTTATACAATGGAGCTGCGGCCTTAAACCAACAAGATGACCAAACAGATGTATACAACAGATTTTGGAATTAAGACTAAGTACAGGTACCTGTTAAGAGGTGAAAATGAATGTGCAGCTTTAAACTATAAGATTAACCTTAAATGTACAAGAACCTGACGAAGCAAAATATTAAAATGTAGTGGTTAAGTAGTATGATATCATGAACCCAGTGTAAAACAATGTAGGGGCTGCCCTTATCCATCAGACAACATATGAAAAGTATTTAACACATATTGGCTTGAATAAAGGGTATTGGTAAAATTTTAAATACAATCTGCACCCTTTACCTATCAGGTAAACATAGATTGTACAGCAGAACAACAAAAGTAAAAATATGTACCCATACAGGAGTAAGCAATCATATAGTAAAACAATGGAACAGCATTCTTAAACTATCAGACAATGAGATAAAAAAGACAAACATTGCCTTGATAACAGACCTTGGTAATAGGTAAAAGGTTACCTGCGGGGTTAAACTGTTGGTTAAACATAAACAGTCAAGCAACACAACAAAAGCAAATTAATAATTGTAACACATAAACAGGGAAAGCAATAATGTACTGTGTAGTACAACTATGGAGCTGTGGTTTGGAACCGACAGGCAACCAGCATTGGCATGAAGTACATGTACCAGTAAATGAGTAAAAGACCATTAGAACAATAAACTGTCAGTTAACATATATACATAATATGAAAAACCTTGACAAAAGTAAGATTCGGAATGTACTTGAAAAAGAGCGACCAATCAAAATTTAATAAACAATTGGGCTGCAGATGTAAACTGGCAGACAGTTAAAGAGACATATACAACAAATACCAATAATCCAGAGGAATATCTGTGGGAATAACCATATGGAACAGCTCGGGTAACAAACCCGTGATTTAAAACGTGAAAGAACTGGGCTAACGATTATCGCTTATGAGTAAGCAAAGTAAAAAGGGTAATGGATTATGATGGAAAATATATATGTAATGGCTTTCGAGGACAAAACCTAGGAAACGTATTGATCTTATTTGGTGTGACTTAGTGGAGCATGATTATTTACATAGGGATGTGGCAGATCCCTGTGGGGCGACCTTCCCTTTAACTCAGATATGAAAAACTAATATGCCCAACAGTAGCTTCAAAATCTTAGACCCAGAAGCATCTTTTGTGAGATGAAGATTATCGGGCAGAAGGCAATTTTATTCGTATAGTACGCCAACACACAGGTTTATAATGGGAAAGATGTGTTGACACTAGAACTGTTAGAATAACTACCCGTTAAGATTGGCATATACGGTAAAATTGGCACATACCAATAAGAAAAACAGGGAAAATAAGTTAAAAACTTTGGTCATAAGAAATAGAAATAAGTTTAGTTAGAGGGGTAGTGTAAACCCCAACGATGCCTGACTGGGCAGAAATTAAAAGATAAATATATGCATGGCATGTCCAGATATCTGAATCGGCAGAACATGTAAGTACATTCATGACCTGATCTGGTACCCAACTTAGGTAAAATAGCTCCTTCGAAGACAACTATAGTATCAATATCAGTCTAGACTGAATAACTTAAATCCTGCAGAATATTGAAAAATATAAGCATGGACTGAACTGAATAACTAAAATCATGCATAAATTTAGTTCCTTTGTAGAGAACTATATCCTCAATATCGTCCTGAACGGAATAACTAAAATCAGGAAGAATACTGAAAAATATAAGCAAGGGTTGCATAAAACATAGTTCCTTCGTAGAGAACTATAACCTCAATATCATCCTGAACGGAATAACTAAAATCAGGAAGAATACTGAAAAATATAAGCAAGGGTTGCATAAAACATAGTTCCTTCGTAGAGAACCATAACATCAATATCAGCCTGAATGGAATACTGAAAATCAGTTTGAATATAGAAAAATATATGCACAGCCTGAATAAATATAGTTCCTTCGTAGAGAACTAAAATCTCAATATCGGCCTGAACGGTCCAACTAAAATCAGGCTGAATATTGTAAAATATAATAAGCAAAGCCTGCATAAACATAGTTCCTTCGTAGAGAACTAAGATATCAATATCGGCCTGAACAGTCCAACTAAAATCAGGCTGAATATTGGAAAATAATAATAAGCAAGGCCTGCATAAACATAGTTCTGCGTAGAGAACTAAAATATCAATATCGGCCTGAACGGTCCAACTAAACTCAGGCTGAATATTGGAAAATAATAATAAGCAAGGCCTGCATAAAAATAGTTCTGCGTAGAGAACTATAACATCCATATCAGCCTGAACGGTATAACTAAAATCAGGCTGAATAATGGAAAATATAAAAGCAAGGCCTGCATAAACATAGTTCTGCGTAGAGAACTATAATATTGTTCTGCGTAGAGAACTATAATAACAATATCAGCCTGAACGGTATAAGCAAAATCAGGCCAAATATTGAAAAATAAATAAGCAAGGCCTGCATAAACATAGTTCTGCGTAGAGAACTATAATAACAATATCAGCCTGAACGGTATAAGCAAAATCAGGCCAAATATTGAAAAATGAATAAGCAAGGCCTTCATAAACATAGTTCCTGTGTAGAGAACTATAACAACAATATCAGCCTGAACGGTATAAGCAAAATCAGGCCGAATATTGAAAAATATAATCAAGGCCTGCATAAAAATAGTTCCTTCGTAGAGAACTATAACATCAATATCAGTCTAAACTGAAAAAATTTTAATCAGGCATATACATACTTACTTCGGAGAGAACTAAACCATTAGTATCAGCCTGAGCTGATAACTATAATCGGACATAACATTAAAAATGTATAAGTATGACATATAAAACATAAAAACTGAAGATCACTAGATAAAACACAATGTTCTGAAGAGTGAAGTCTTCCTGTTTCTAGCCGTAATTGTTCGTTCTGGTCCTTCGTGGTTTAATGTAGTGTTCGATAGGAAGGGCTGAAAACGTGCCTTATCGTCCCATTGTAGTACTTGTACAGGAAGTGCCAGCCAGCGGACAGGTCCTCTGTATTGGGGTGTTGAGAGGTAGGCAGGTTAATGTAGTGTTCAAAGGAAGGGCTGGGAACGTGCCTTATCGCCCCTTTGTAGTACTTGTACAGGAAGTGCCAGCCAGCGGACAGGTCCTTTGTATTGCGGTGTTGAGAGGTAGGCATGGCCTGAAATGATAACTAACAGCGTGCATATATTATAAAACCAGCAGCATACAGAACAGATGATTAAAATGATTTAAACTTGGTATAATCTTGAAAATATAATGACAGATAACAAAAATTACATTAATATTGCTAAAGAGATTATAAATAATTGTCTCCAAAATCCTATTGTAAAATATACTGCGAGTCGAAAACATAATCAAATGTTAAGAAGAGCCGCTTTTTTATAATTCATACAGTATATAACCCACGAGTTCAAGATTGTGAATATGATTCACATTGTTCATGACTTAAGTACATAAAGACACATACCGGTAAATGATAGTATATTAAATAGCGAGCATGGCTTTTATTGACAATAACACTAGAGTGTGTTTTAGATAGATACAAATACATATGTCTTGCTTATAATGAGCACAAATGTTATACGTACACAAATACTTGAAACCTGAAACTTGCTTATTTGATGAAACACCTATGTATATAATTATATAAATCAAAATGTGTTTACAAAACATATACCTGTACATAAAATTTATATAAAAAAATTAAAATTGATAGATATTACACTTATGAAGCATTAATGAAAGTATAATAATGGAAAATAGTTTGATAAATAAAAATGTAGAAAGAAACTTCAGCAAGTTTTTGGCATCATAAAGACACGCTTTTTCATTAACTGAAGGATACGTGAAAGGATATTTCTGTTCTCTGGCTCGGGCTGGGGGATTCTGCAGCTACCGGTCACCTTTACGGACACTCCTTGGGTATAACCTTATGTGAACTATTGTGACTACAAGTCACAAATAGACTGACCAGATGTGACTACAAGACAAAACTTGAAGGTTAAAATTACATTGTGACTATAAGACACACCACACCACATACAAATAAGATATATATATATATATATATATGAATATGAAGCTTTTAAGAATATTAAAATTACTTATAGTTTTTAGTAGTTACAGACTTAACAAGGATATGTTAATGAAAATATTACGACCAAATAATTGCCATAAAGAAAACATGAACAACAATAGCACAACAAAACACATCACAAGAATTTTAAAATACACACGTTGACCATATAAATGAGGTATGGTAATAATTATATAGACTAAAATGAAAGGGTGTTTCATTGTTTATTTCATAAAAACGTGAAGACATCTGTTAATGTGACAGTGGGAAACCCAGCTAAACTGACAATACAAATGTGTCGTAAATATTCATAAAGTATAAGCCCAGGCTGAACTTTAAATTAAATAAGACAATAATAAATATACAAGATACATAGAGCTGACCCGAATTGATCATCATTCTTAAAAAGGCAGAAAAAATAATAATTTAAACAGCCAGAACTTAAAGTCAGGCACAAATGTTAACACGATATTTGAATACTTATCTGAACTGAATCAGTATGACTGATACAGGGCAGCGACAACTGTGTAGCTGATCAGCATAAAAAAAGTGACTGGCGATATGCGCTAATTACGCTGTGGGCGCCGCCATCTTGGAAACCTTTCACGGTAGACTGCGTATACGTCGCAAAGTTTTCTGCACACGGCACTGATACTGATAAGTAGTGATAGTGATAAGCATGTGTACTCGTTCAACTGCCCTTTAAACTTAGTATCACACGGGATAACACCATTGGTGTAAGTCTTCGTACAACGAGAGATAATCCTTCACATAAACGGAATGAAACGGCATCATATCCTATTAAAATTAATCCTTGGAAGTATCGCCTAAGAGCGTAATTGTTAATTTCGACCATATTGGATTCCTCGTTAGTCTAAAAGGATACAAAGGGCCACAATGGCCAACACTGAATTTGATTGGTCAAAAGAGCCCATGTGACCCCACACTGAGGTTATACACAAGTAATTAAATATAAGGCTTGAACCAATATAATGTTCAACAATTAAGAAATCGTACAATGACATAAAATATTTTATGTGTGCATAAAATATTATATAATAAAGACGCTATCCGTGAACTACGTGACCTGGAATTTTCTTTAGACCAGAAATAATAAATGAAGATATTCAGCAATATAATTATGGTATGTCAGTAATAGATTCTTAATGTGTTTTCAACAATACAATAGTAAATATTATTTTTGATTAATTAAACAATAATTATTCCATCATATTGACTAATGTATTAAGCATGAGCGCGATGATTCTCGATACTGTAAATAATCGAATCAAATGGCAATGCCCGACAAACCACTAAAACAGGTTTGTTCGAAAAACGCGCCTATAAATACGGATACTTCGCGTGTGGCCGGTTGACTCATATGTTTTAATTTCACTTCCATTCTTCTTTTGGTTTTCTGTTTTGTTTCTATAGGTTTATGACCAGCAATATGTAATAATGTAAAATAAGCCGCGAAAACTCCGCGTAGTAGTAGTAGTAGTAGTAGTAGTAGTATTTATTTATTTTTATTTGAAATTATTATTATTATCCTTATTGCAATAATCACCCCATCACCATTATTAGTATAAGTATTATAAGTATTAACACCATTAATATTTGTATTCATGATTTATTGTTTATAGTTTATGTATGAACTTGTGTGTGTTGTTACTGTGCTCTCCACCCGAAGAGAGGTGTTAGTGGGGGTTCGAGCGGGATGCAGGAAACGCCCCGATTCCAGAGGCGTCCCTGGTTCTTTTAAGTGCCCGGTGTGAAGCACCGATACACTGCACCCCCATTTAATGTCCCTCGCGGAAGACATGTTAGTTAGATAGTTAAGATAGTATTTACAGTATTAGTTAAACCAATGCGCACAAAAACTAACAACCATATATATATGAGCAGTGAACGAAAACCTAGCAATACATACTCGCATGATGAGATCAAGATGTCACGATTTCTAAGTAATTAGAGGATAACATTGAATTAAGTATTATAGCTGTCAGTTTCCGTCAATATAATGCTCGAACACGGATACAAATATGCAATCAAATCCTGTTTCTCTCCTCAATTATACTGCTTACTCGTCGTCCATATAACAAATTTAATGCATTAAATACTAAAGTAATAAGAATCAAAGTACTGACAAAGTACTGTGTGTGTGAACTTTTAAAATATGTAAATGTCAAAATAAGCCATGAAGGATCTGAGTTTGTTGATGTGTGTTCACAGACAACATCTACTCACAGCTTTGAAGGAAGCATCGATGGTGTGTTATAAAATGTCATTTCGGCTCACCATCGTATGTACTTATGGAACAATGATCGACCGGACAGGCTAATCGCCATACACTTCCCGCATCGTTAGATGCCGGGCTAATATAAACTTAGTTAACACTAAATTAAGCTTTATTGCGTTTGTTTCAGTGCTTCCGTACTGGTTTGATGCAGCGAACAAAGGAGTTATACCTCAGACTGGGAACACGCTGGTAAACATCCAAAGATTCTTTTGTCGATTAGGTCGATACACTGTCAGCTAAACTCGTTTTGTTCGGATGTGAGCGTACAAATTTCTGTTCTAAATTTGTTTTGTTCTTTTGTTTAATTTAAATTCAAGGTTACAAACAAGAAATCAGATTGATTAATCATACAGTACGTTTGGACAAAAACAATGCAAAGGTGTGTGTCCAAAAACCAGCTCTCACTGGAACTCGTAACCAAGACTAGAACAAAAGTTTGTCATGCTAAATACGCCTGATTAACCCATATATGCCTAGTGGACTCTCCCATCCTTCTAAATTGGATCAATTTATTTCCAAAATAAGGGATGTCTAGTATGTTTATTTTTATATTTAAAATATTTCTTACAGAAATTTCTTTAAGCAAGCATGCAACGCAGACCCTATCATGCGGCGGCTCATCTGGGTCTACGCTGTTTGCCAAGGTCTTTTTCTAGACGCTAGGCATAAATGGGTTAAGCATATGCCATTACATGAGCGCCTATTATTATTATGATTTATATTATTGATAAATAACACGTTTTTTTCGGACGTTTTTTTAGAGTAAGGGTTTCACTTATTTATTTATATAGGATCTGGCACGAGTTGTCATATCATACCATATTTTATTAAACGAGTTCAGGCATTTTGTTAGTAAGCGAGCCTTTGGCGAGCTTACTAACGAATTTCCTGGACGAGTTTAATAAAATTTGGTATGATATGACAGCGAGTGTCAGATCTTTTTATCACATGTTTTTAAATGAGCAAATTAAATAAATATTTACGCAAACATAATGATAAATCTCGAATATATTGGTTACATTTTCTGATGTCATTTGGAATGCCTCGGCTTTTACAAAGCAAAATAACAAAATGCGATTGGTCAATAAACGAAAACTAAACGCTTAAATATGTTGTATTATACATGTGTGATATAAAAAAAAATGTAATGGTTGTATTACATTGAAAACAGGGTATAGCATGTTATAAAATTATATTACTAAAAGTTGGGACAGTTTTTCAACATTCGATTTGAAAATCTGTGAAATATCCACTTCATATTTTTTCCGTTTACCCCACCTCAGGTTCACATTGACGGTCACAGCTACACGGCGCCTGTTCTCAATGTGCCCGGATATCCGTTCTTCAAGTGGCCCACCAAGGATCAACTCAAATACCTCATGCAGACAAACGACGGATTCATACAGGTATCACTCACTGTGTGATTGGGGATTTGTTTGTTGATTAACTATATTAAAACTTTAAAGGTAACCGCTCGACTTCATAAAATAATTTAACTTTTATGGTTTACATACGACACTATATTGTAACCGATAACTTGGAGTTTCGTAGAATAGAATGTACATATAGTATTACCTTTATCGGTCAATAATGTATACATACATAAAGGCACGAAAACAACTAACAGATGATTCGTTTAGCCATTCGCGCACGCGTGCGACGCTCGTGAATGGCTTTGTGCATAGAGAATACTATGCAACTTGCCAAGTGTCATTATGTACTGGAATTAATTAGAGGCTGCCAGGATTTTGTTGACAAAATAGTAAGGTTAAATTTAAAAAAAAAGTAATATAAAAATGACCATAGAGTTACAAGACAAAATATCGATATAGAGTCTATGCCTCGATTCAAAGGAATTTGGCATTTGAAACACACTCAGGTAGAACATATAAGGTTTCGTTCAAACTTAGATTCTTGTTTTCTTAGTAAAAGACCAAACACTTAGACGGTTGTCATTTTCAACTGACAAAATGTGTACCCGCACTTCAAGCATGATGTAACATTTATAACTGCGGATATTGCTAATTTTAGTCTATAAACAATTTTTCCGCACTCTTTTCTTAATGGCATATACAAGTGAAATTGATGCTATACTTATCATCGTTTTGAATGGATAACAAACATTATGTTTAATTTCTGTTAGTTTTGTTTGTTTGCATGATAAGTTGAAAATCTACACGCGACATACGACATACACGGAGTCACGGTACATGTGTTCATCGCCATCTTTCTGTTCCATCTAAACAGTTCATGTAATCAGCATTATCAGGCAATCCGTTGTGGATAGACATTTTTTTATCAACTAAAAATGAACGGCTTGTTCATCAAAAAAAATTCCCCCTTAACTTTATTTTGTAAATGTCCGTCGAAAAATAACAGTGCACCACATGTATATGATTTAAGCCCCTTAAGTCTGGCACTGATGCTGTTCTAAATCCCTAATTTGTCCAATTTGAACACTTGTTTAAAGGATCACGTTAGTCGAGTACAGTACATTCTTCATTATTAAATAAATCTACCTTACAATCACACTGGTTTCATTCGAGCCATATATTCCAACACATTAATTCCTCTGTATTATAATGATCTCTCCTTAACAAATAAATACGTCATGGTTTAATGAAACTGCGTTTTAAAATGGCTACCACTCGCGTCCTTGAACTGAATGAATGATGCAAATCCAGTGACGTAATTTCAGCAGGCAAGTGCGTGCAGATTAACGATTTGTTTTGCATTCACTTAAAAATCAATAGAAATGCTGATTTGGAATAATTACTTAAGGTAATTATTCTTATACGATACATTGATTAAAATATAGATCTATATTGAACTTTCAAGGGGCGGTCAAACAGATTGCTATATATCACGAAAAAAGGAAAAGTTCTAAAATACCGTCATTAAATGTTTTACATTGATAAATTAAAACATTGGATCTAAAAATATCCAGTAAAAAAAACAAGAATAGGTATAAAAAATGTAACCCTCAACAGGGCTCGAACCACTGACCCCTGGAGTTCTGGAGTAAAAAAGTAAAAACACTCCTAGTATTTTATACTTTATATAAGCAATCCTCGTAGTTTCACAAAATATAACGACATCAACAGAACTCTCCAAATTACCTGGTAGACATACTCAGTAAAATTTTATTAACAAATATACTGAAAATATGAAAACTTAATAACATTTTTCAAGTAATGTAATATGACAATCGTGATATTTTAATCAATATTAACTAATAATTGTAAAAAATACGGTATTTTAGAACGTTTCTTTTCTTCGTGATAAATAGCAATCTTGTTGACCGCCTCTTTCAGAACAAATGAATGAGGATGTTGATAGATCTATATTTTAACGAGTTAAATCGTGCATTTGACCTTTAACCGAAAGTGAGAGGCCAAAACAGATGTCCGTTATGGTCAAGAAGTAGGCATGTAAACCATGGTACTGGTAAAGCACACGTTTACATGAACCTTATAGATTCCTTCCATAATATCATTTAGCTGTAAGATAAAGTTACCACTATTTCCGAGTATTTGTTTATACTCTACCCAAATCGTGGTATATTTCTACCTCAGGCGGCAACGATGGCGGGCTTTCTAAACCGCGTGATCTGGGTTGAAAGTACTTCAACAACAGCGACTGGGCCACCGGGCGAGAGAGCGTTCTTCTAGATATTGACGAAGACTTTTACGGATGTACCTACGTCGTAGATCCCATCTTGAAAACTAATGTTACGCTTGATAAGTTGTGGTTTTTAAATGACATAATCACGCCCGTCTTTTGTCCGGTCGATGCGGCGCAGGAGAAGGTCATGGACAAATTTCTAACGGAGTAAGTTGAGAATGTGATGAACAAAAAAGATTGCGAAACAGACGCACTGAAAACGTCTACCAGATGCTTGGAGATAACTCAACTAAATCTCGAAGCCGTTTACGCTGATACACTGAGATTATTAATTTTATCAAAAGCCATATCGATTTGTAGTCGCGTTAAAACAACAGATCACGTTGTTCCGCAACTGGTCGCGTATTTAAGTTCGATGACAATCGAGCAGCTTGGTGCTCTTCATTTCATAGGGTTCTGTGCCAACACGTCTCCAAGGACGTACCTGGACTACCGTGAGTTCCGGGTCTGCTCGGGCGCCAATACTCCGGAACAGAGCGCAGTCATAGTCCACGCCACTGACGAAAAGGAAGTAAGGCGCCGCACGATCTTCCTCAAGCATATGTTGAAAAATGTTATGAAGAGGAAACCGGGGCTTATCACCGTAGCCAGGTCAGTGAGGGACGGTTACACTCCACGCGAGCTGTTTGAACAGATCGAGGAGTCCGTGCTAAGGACTCTGAACGCGACCAGTGATCGGCCGCTAAGAGTACATTACGACAGCGAATTGTTGGGCGGGAAAGGAGGCTGGCCAAGAGCTCATACCGTCTGAAGCCACAGTAATGGGGAATGAAACGACAATAAATTATGATCTGACATGATCGGACTGATGAAACTCAATGTAATCAAATCAAAACCCAATGGACAATAAGAAGGCATGGCGTATTAAGTCCATATTTGGAAAGAGATAGTTCAAGAACAGAACTAAAAGGGGCGCAGCCTAATTGACCCTTCCATTTCAAGACTGAGTTCTTTTATGATAAATAACGACTCATAAATTTGTATGACGCTTTGCTTGCATGTTTATTCACCGATTTATAAACATGTCATATATTTGGATATTAATATGTCATCATGGTTAATTACCTCAAAATGCTGGTATTTTCTAACATAAACACTATAAAGAAATAATTACAACTTATGTCACATTCTTATGAATGCTGCATTCTGATTGGATAATTTGTTCACGTGGCCGGTTTTTCATTTTTTGATGAACCCACTTCGTATGCAAATTTAAACATAAATATTCGTGGCGCTACTTTCTGGTCATAAACAAGTTGCCAAAATGACGTTATGTTTTGCGCGAAATTTAATGGCGTTTTTTTTTATTGGTCAATAGCGAAATGACGTTATATTTTAGCGCGAACTTCAACGATGTATACCCGTTTGACGGAGATGAAACTGGAACTGAAAATAGATTCATACGCTAGATTGAAAAGGACTTTTACGACCATTACCACGATAGAATTTCAGCTTTAAGATCATTTTGTGTTGTAATTATAAGAATTGAATACCATTTGTCTGCATTCCATCTGTGTATGAACTGTCGGGAAAAATACACCTAATTTATGCCAAATTTACACCACGATATAATTTCAGCTTTAAGATCATTTTGTGTTGTAATTATAAGAATTGAATACCATTTGTCTGCATTCCATCGGTGTATGAACTGTCGGGAAAAATACACCTAATTTATGCATAAACGCCGTCGGCGTTTATGCAAATTAGGCGTAATTTTCCCGACAGTTCATACACCGATATAATGCAGAAAGATGCTATTCAATTCTTTAGTAAAGCCTTTGTGACTGTAATTTGATAATGTATGAACCGTGTATTAATTTGCAGCCGATAACGTTATTTAAATGTTTGAGTTTCATTTCCATTCCATACGAGCTGTGTTTCACGTTCATATCTATAAACACGATGGAAGTTAGTTTTCCATTCTTTGTATATTACACTAATGTGCATATAATTGCATCCTAGAATTGCAAAAAAGTATTTTTATCTTGTATTTACGCCAAGGGTCATTCTAATATTCGATATCAGCTGGCCGATTGGTGTTATTAAGAATAACGGATAACGATACGTGAACTTTTCTTTGTAATAAGATTCGATTGAATAAACTGTACATTTGACTATACCCACATAATAGCTGCTTTTCCAAAGTTACAAATCTACTAAAACATAGTAATTTAATGAACACTTGGTCTTTAATTATACGTGTGCAGTTATTACTTAATAAGCAAAATTAAGCGTAATCGTCTTGAGGTTATACAGAAATCACAGTTCAGTATCATGAATGTTGTTAAGCATAGAAACAAACAAGGTTCATATTGGTCATTCGAGCACGCGTATCTGTTCCATACTCAATACAAGGCTAACATAACTGAAATTGAATAATTAACATGTTTAAAAGTATTTTTGAAAACATTTTGTTTTGAGACTGACATAAAGCCATGTAAAACTTTGCCAATAATTGTGATGTTCATCAGTACCAAAATACCCTGCATCAACAAATGATGTATAATGACAAGTGTACATTGTGTGTTTAATTGAAACGCTGTGTGTTTAGTGTGTGGTCTGAAAATATGTACATGTTTGTTATGTGCGTTGTTGATGAAACGCTTGTAACCAATTGTTACAAACGTTGTTACTAACTTTATATCAAAATATTGATTTTTTTATATTTTAAAAATAAACACAGCTTTTTAAATCGTTACATTTTATGTGTTATAAATTAAGGCATAATGAAAACCTTTTGCTATCAGGCAAAAGTTTTCTATATTAGAAAGCTTAAGTTCATTCAGAGTTTTATTATAAAAGATTCATATGGTCATTGTCATTCCTTGATATGGTCGTGTTTATTGTCTATGCTTGATATGGTCGTGTTTATTGTCTTTGCTTGATATGGTCGTGTTTATTGTCAGTGTTTGATGTCGTCGTGCTTATCGGTAGTACTTAATGTGGTCTTGGTCATTGTCTGTGCTTGATATGGTCATGGTCATTTTAGTGTTTATTGTCAGTGCTTGATATGGTCGTCTTCATTGTCAGCGCTTGATATAGTCGTGCTTCTGGTCTGTTCTTGACATGGTCGTGTTTATTGTCAGTGCTTGATGTGGTTGTGTTCATTGTCAGTGCTTGATATGGTTGCGTTCATTGTCAGTGCTTGATATGGTCGTGGTCATTGTCAGTGCTTGATATGGTCGTGGTCATTGTCAGTGCTTGATATTGTCATTGTCAGTTCAGGTTATGTTCGTGATCATTGTCAGTACGTGTTATGGTCGTGGTCAATTTCGGTGTTTGATATGGTCGTGGGCATTGTAAGTGCTTGATATGGTCGTGGCCATTGTCTGTGCTTGATATGATCGTGTTCACTGTGGATACTTGATATGGTCGTGTTAATTGTCAATGCTTAATATGGCCGTAATCATTGTCAGTGCTTGGTATGGTCGTGGTCATTGTCAGTGCTTGACATGGTCGTGGTCATTATCAGTGCGTCATATGGTAGTGGTCATTGATTGTGCTTGATATGGTCGTCTTAAGTGTCTATGCTTTATATGGTCGTGGCTATTGAATCTGCTTGATATGGTCGTGGTCATTGTCACTGCTTTTTATCTTCGTGTTTATTGTCAGTGTTTGATACGGTCGTGTTTAGTGTCAGAACGTGTTATGGTCGCGGTCATTGTGCTTGATATGGTCTTGTTCATTGTCATTGCTTGATATGGTCTAGGTCATTGTCAGTTCATGATAAGGTCGTATTTAATGACAGTGCTTGATATGGTCGTGTTCATTGTCAGTGCTTGATATTGTCGTGTTCATTACCAGAGCTTGATATGGTTGTATTAATTGTCATTACTTCAGATGGTCATTGAAAGTGCTTGAAATTGCCGTGTTCATTTGTAGTTCTTGATATTGTCGTGGTCATTGTCAATTTTGATGTGGTCTTGGCCATCCGTGATGATTTGTAAGCTTTTTATTGATGTATTTGTTTCTCAGAGTAAACAACTTTTCAGAGTTAGTGTTGTTGCAATGGAGGAATTATAATGATGTCCAATGACTTAAAAAACGCGAATTAAATGAAAGGATGTATTCGCCATGCTATTTGATGGTGAATTGAGTCTTCACTGTGCGTGTTCGTCTAAATAATTAGGTTTTAAAAGCAATAGATTACGTTATAATACATTACTGTGCTTTAAGGCAGTTAAAGTTACCGTTTAGATGCTATCCTAAGACATCACAGCGTTCTATATAAGTTGAAATACTAGTAAATGCGATGCCACTGTTTGTAACAGCGATCCCTTTGATGCAAGACGTAATTCAATTTTTCAGCATTTAATGTTTACGTGATACATCGCTCCATTGTATAGAAGAACATCTATCTATTTATTGTCAAAAATGTGTTATACAATCAAGGAGAGACAGTCATACGTCCGTGCAAGTGTTTAATAGTGGGGCCACGTCTTGATCAGCTCGTACAGCTTGTTCCCGGGGCACGCTGTTGCCCCCACATCCCTGTGGCCCCGTAGCATGTAGGTGGCGGTGATCTTATGATTGTCATGGGCGCACTGGACGAGCTGCTTTACGGCGTTCAGGGCAGCGTCATTCGGCAAGCGGTTCGTGAAGTCGCCGATCACGCAGATGGCTAAAGCGAGAGCGCAAGTTGTTATTATTTATCAACGCAAATAAAAGTGAGTAGATAAAATCAAATTCATAATTCAGGATCTCAGTTTATGTCTTTAATAAGCATAACAAGCTAGTTCTTTGTATTATTTACGATATATTAATATGAAGAAAAGCGCACCCAGTCCAACGGAGTTGTAATTAAGGGTATGAGCGCCCACAGCATCCCAGCCTCTGCCTTCGTAAACATTGCCATCCTCGCCCACAAGAAAGCTGTACTCGATGTCAGAATAGCCTGAAACCACGAAACAGTGTATGTCATGTACTGGACAAACAGGATTTGTTGAAAACTATCTGAACAAACACCATACCCACAAGCAAAGAAATAAAAACTGTCGAAAAGTATATATTAGGACACCAGAGCGATTACTATTTAGGCCTACCATGTCCGTCCATGTGATAATTCTGTGCCGATTTGACCATTTGTGTGCATTCAGCCTTGGTGTGGCAAAAAGGAGTAGCTCCATGGTGAATGAACATGTACTTTGGTGTATGGGTAAGAAGGGTATGCGGCCTTGTGGGCGAGCGCGCACCCCACTCATGGCGCGTGACTATATGTGGACAGCCGGGTAACTGGACCGCGCTCGAAGCAGGAGATCCGGATCCGGCACAAGCTTGTATATGTACGTATCCTTCGTGGATCCAACCGTCCTGTCCAATCCAACATTTCTGTATTAACGCTAATGTTGCGAACTTAATGGACAAATAAGCAGCATAAAAAGTGTTAGGTTTACTTCTTAAAACAGTATTTAAATCATATTTATAAAATTAAATTCACTTTATTAATTTAAGCAAAAAAAGATACTTAGTGTTCACTTTAAACTCACACGTCCATTGTAATCCACATTGACCCACGAATCACCAGCTACGGTCTGCCTCTGTCCTTTGAAAGTAAGGCAATGTCCAGTGGCTAAAGTGGTCAGTGTGTTGTGAGTTGTTCCTGCACCATCGCGCACATGCACAGCGGTTGTTGCGCATGCACAATCAGCAGCAAGCGTCGAATAAATGCAGAGATCGGCAAATACAAAGAACGCGAAAATGAACCTCATTTTTTCTTGTACATGAAAGAGAAAGTTCATAGATCCTAAATCAGCAATCAACCAAATGCGTCTTAGTATTGGATTAAGGTCGTTGACAAACAAGAGAACGCATTTCACCAAATGTCTTACCTGACGTGCTGCTTCTTTTGCTGACAAGATCGAATCGTGCTTATCTCTTATCTTTTACTCAGAGAATCGTGTGATGTATTCCCTTGCAATCGTTGAGAGACATTGTACTATTTTGATAACCTAATATCATAAAATGATAGCAAATCATGCACGCTTTGAGGAAACACTCTACAGCTTGTCACAAGTACTTCTCGGACTGTGTCAATAAGCTACTTTATACATGTATATCAAATCAACGCGCTGAAGAAACTGCAACATAAATAAATAAGTAATCTCCCTCTCCTCTTCTCCCTCTCTCTCTCCCTCTCTCCTTCCTTGCTGGTGTCAAACCGCCATCTTGAAAACAGGTTCTTGTTGAGCCGTGCATTCTGATTAACTATTTCAATTTCAAGATTTGCATACTTTCAATAGCCTTAAAGCTAACATTGCAGGGAAGGTTAATTTCTTCTGAAAAAATTCAACGGACGATGTAGTATGAAAAACACTCATAAATAAGCGATTTAGTGTTACTTAGGAAAACTATATGAACATTACCTAAAACAGGAAATATTTTGACACATTACAATATTGACCTGTTTTTTGTCGCATTTTTATCAGCAAAACGATGGTGACTGTGTGAAAACATTGTCGTAACGGACTGCATCATACGCGAACGTTCTCCAAAGTTATATATCTCAAAATAACCGTCACAATTATAATTATATTAAAATTCACAATTCTCGTATCTTCACCGTCATTATCATCACTGTCAGTTTGAGCATCAGCATGATCAGAAGCATTTTTCTCATAATCGGATTGTAAATATTAGAATTATCGTCATGGTATATCCGTTGTGATATGGGCTTATAAGTTTTTCTTATGTCTGATTACTGAATAATTGTTTTCAAACCTGTGAATAATTTTATCAAAAATATTATTATAGATGTATATCATGTATTATATGCATATTGATTGTGATAATGTTAGAATTATATGATGACGATTGAGATTTCAATGGCGATAAAATCTTGATGAAGAAACCAATGGAGACACTGGCGTTAATGGTATTATGAATTGGTTATTTATGATAATACAAAAACATGGTGGGGTCGTGTTATTGTTGTTATTGCTGTTGTTGATGGTGATTTTTTGCAGCTGATGATGGTGATGGCGAGGAAGAAAAGGTTTCGGATGAGAAAGGAAGATGAAGAAAATGATTATGAGCCGTTTTATTTATGATCACTAACCAGTGACCGGCTGCTGAGATGACATTACCACAGTGAACTGTTTGGCGAGAAAGGGGACTGGCCAACACCTCATAAAGTCTGAATCTACAACCATTATAACGGCAAAACAATCAAATATGATATGACCTTATCGGGTTAATTGAAACTAAATGCAAATAAATTAAAAACAAAATGTCAATAAGAGCACTAATACAAACCTTATTTGGAAACGGACAGGTTTGAACAAAAAACTCAGACGGGTTCAAGTAAAATGTACCCTTTTCAATGCAAAAATCTTCTTAACTTATGATACATAAATATTAATTAATCTGAACGGCGGCAGTGCTTGTTTGGTAATTAAGAGATCTATAAACATGGCAGATCTCTGTGTAATAAAAGGCGTAAAAACGTAATATGTAAAAGATTATTTCTGAAACAATTACATTGAGATTTAAGTACTGGGTGATAATTTTATGAAAAGTAATAAATTGACTATCAACATTCAAATCACGTTCAAACCTAATTATCCGAACATATACGAGTTGAACCCCATGTTCTGAAGGTTATACATTTAATGTAGTCCATCATCACGATTGTTGTTAATTATAGAAACGAACGTGTAGCACATTGGTCATTAGGGAACTCATATCTGGTGCATATGCAAGCAAACATTATTACACTTCAATGTTTAAAGGTAGAAAACATTTTGACATACACGAGGTCAATCATAAATTTGTCACTATTAGTATTATGTATATGAAGACGAAAGTACACAAACGTATATATGATGCTTGTAAAAAGGGTACATTGTATATTACAAGTGAAACGCTGCGTGACTATTCTGTGGTTTGAATTGATATCTGATATGTGTATGTATACAGTGTTTATGAAATGCTAGTGGCCTGTGCAAAATATTTATTGAAAATATATCAATATATTAGTACCCGCAATGTGGTACACTATTTTGCAATTATACACTGCCATTTTCATGGTTCCATTACATTTCTTATCCAAAAAGATGCAACAAAAACGTACTGCCCTCAGGCAAAATAACTCAGAATACTAAGTTATATCAGTGCTTTATTGGTCGTCGCCACTGGTGATGCTTTTAAGGCTCTGCCATATGGTGTACGAACTGGTCCAAAACTATTCTAAACTGTCCGGGACGGTTTATAAACCGTCCGGGACGGTTTGTAAACTGTCCCGGACAGTTTACAAAACTGTCCCGGACAGTTTCTTACTTTTGAACCGCTCGTGCGTCTGTAAACTGTACCGGGCGATTTATTTTGTGGATTACAAACCGTCCGGGACAGTTTAGGAAACTGTCCGGGACGGTTTCCTGGAAACTGTCCGGGACGGTTTCCTAAACTGTCCCGGACGGTTTGCAGGCATAAATTTTAGTACGGCATAGGTTCTTAAGACCATAGTCGGACAGTTAAAACCGTCCCGGACAGTTTACTAAACTGTCCCGGACAGTTTAAACCGTCCCGGACGGTATATGCGCACGAACGGTCCAAAACTTTCCTAAACCGTCCCGGACAGTTTGTAAACTGTCCGGGACAGTTTAGTAAACTGTCCGGGACAGTTTCGGGACAGTTTAGTAAACTGTCCGGGACAGTTTACAAACCGTCCCGGACGGTTTCTAAACTGTCCCGGACAGTTTAGAATAGTTTTGGACCAGTTCGTACACCATACTGCCATACTGTTTTTAGAGTTAACAACTAACAAAGATTTAGTATTGTTGAAGTAATGGAGTTATAATTGTGTTAAATAATTTTGTTATGTGACCAGCCAGCGGGTCACAAAATTAGAGCTCTCGCTAAAAATCGCTGGGAAAGCGTGAATATTTATACAAAATAAACGCTTAACTCGTTCTTGCTGATATGGCTGGAAAGTGAGCGGCATTTAAACAATCAAAACAAGTAATAAAGGGTATAAAACGGTGAAAAATACCTGTCTCAGCATGGACGTCGCAATCGTATTTGTCACGTGATTACCCGCGCCCCTTGTATTGTTCTTAACAGCGATCGGCAAGGTGTTAGACGTCACTCATTGTTACAGCAGTTGATGATAAAGAGAGACTTACAAAACACATTCGATTAATATGATGTTAAACGAAAATGCTATTGGACGAGATATGGAGAATAAAAGTTTACTTTCCGTATCGTGTTGTCATATATCAGGTGAGGCATAGAATAAGGTAACGACACGACATGTCGGACCACTTTTTATTGTTTCTTAGTCGATAAATACAAATATGACCTACCTCCCAACTTTGCAATGGTCAAATGACCTGATATAAAAACAGGTCAGTTAACCGGTAACAGTTTTTTGTGAAAAAGGTTAACCTGATTTTTTTTAATTATGCTTTTTCCATGGAAAAATGTACGATTGTAAATTTTGCGCGCGACATACTGCCAACTAACGCTTGTGTCTATTTGGAAAAACATACTACACCAACGACGGCTAATGATAACATGTAAACTAACACAGTAATTAAGCAACACATTAGTACCTTTGTGGTAACAAACTTGGGATACGTTTAGATAAACGTTATTTTTATTCACTTTTTTACTTTTGATTGTTCAGTTAACCGGTTCATGACCGGTAACAATAAAAGGTTAATAGATTAATGATGTGTGTAATCTGTTGCATCCATTATAAAAAATATATCAGGCACCTGTGTATCAGTCCGTTAGCAACGTCAAGATATGATTCATTGTTATATCGCGGTAGCAGTTCATCACCAAACAACATAAGAAGGTTATGGATTCATTGTCAAATAAATGATATGTAGGCGAGACAGCCATAGGTCCTTGCAAGTGTGCAGGAATTAATAGTGAGGCCACGTCTTAATTAGCTTGTACAGCTTGTCCTCGGGGCATGCCGTCTGCCCCACGTCCATCTGGCCCCTCAGCGTGTAGTTAAGGGTGATCTTGAGGTTGTCATGTGCGCACTTGATCAACTGCTTGACGGAGTTCAAGGCGTCGTCGTTCGGTACGCGATGCGCAAATCGTCGATCACGCAAATGGCTGAAATTTGAGCGAAATTCGTTATATGTATGATCAATGTTAAGCGCTTTCACATACCAATATGGATAGATTGGTAGCTGGCTGATGCAAACTTTACTTTTAGCAATGTCTTCCAATGGCCTAATTAATATATAATATGCTTTGGGGTAAATCTTTTTCACGATCAAAAGAACAAACCTAGGCCAACGGAGTTATATCCGTAGGTATGAGCGCCTATTTCATTCCAGCCTCTTGCCTCGTAAACATTGCCGTCCTTATCAACCACAATGCTGTACCCGATGCCAGCCCAACCTGCAACCACGAAGACGAGTTTTACATGTTTAGGTAAACGGGCTGTGTGTATGACCATTGGGGACATCAACAACACACATTTAGGCAAAAACAAGAACTGACATCGGGTTCGATATAACTTTCTAGTAGTCTTAAAGCGAGAGCTGCTCATATAAGTCTATTTACCATGTCCGCCCATGTGATAGTTCTGGTAGTTCTTCACCACATTTGTGCACTCAGCCTTGGATCCAGATGCGCCATGGTGAATAAACATGTATTTTGGTGTGATGTGAAGATCGCCGTTGTAACTCGTTGCTGCACGCGCACCCCACTCATGGCTCGTGACAATGTGTGGACATCCAGAAACTTGACAGCACTCGCAACTGGAAAGCCGAATCCGGCGCAGGCTTGTATGTATATATATCCTTCGTGCATCCAACCGTTCTTTGCAATAAAGCATATCTTCGTTGATCGTTTGCAACTGCGAATAATTTTAGTAGCATAACAATACAAGTAAGTCATGCATGTTTAAATTACTCAGAAGTATGAAGGATTTTTATATCCGGAGTTTGTGTAGAGACCAAAAATTGATATGTTGCCTATACTTTATACTTTAACCAGATGACTTCCATTGGATGGCCAGTTTTACATCAGAGGCATCATTTGAGCAAAGGAAGTATAAGTCAGAGTTTATTTTGTATGCAAATCTATTTCGATTATTTCATATCACGGGCATGGCCATATTCGACAAGTGCAGAATTTGAACAAAGTTATTAGAGGACCACTATACCATGTTACATATTAAAAGCCGTTATTACACTGCTAGGCCGTGGTGTTTCATTTTTTCGGCGTTTAAGTCTAAGCCAAGTTTTAACCTTTCTTGACCTTCATCAACAGCCAATAAAATGAACATTTCCGCGCCAGAAGACCCGAATAAATAAAATGCTACTGATGTTGTCAGGGTACAGGATCACGTGACTTTGTGGGTTTTCCCAATAAAATGTTACTGGATTAAACGGACCGGTAAATGGTGTTTTTTTCCCAATAAATGTTTAAAACAATTTTTCTTAAGAATGTCAACTAGTACATAAAAGACAGATTTTTATGGCAATGTGAAATACATCAGAATTACTTTATCTAATACGCATGTGTTCTTGTTCAAAACCTCTACTGGATTCATGTATACGGCTATGCATCAGGCAAGGTAAAATTGTGTCACCGATTTCAGGCGTATTCAAAGATTTATTCTTTTACATTAAGATATCGACACAAACTGCAAGAAAAACTTTCTTTTATGCACTAAAGATGTTTGCTTTTGCAAATGTATTTCGATAACTTGACAAGCGTGCATTTCATGTTTAAGTGTAACGTTGTGTGTTTAGTTTGTGTTCTGATAATATATGCATGTACGTAATGTGTATGTTAACGTTGTTGATGAAATGCTAGTAACCAATTGTTCCAAACGTTGTTGCTAACTTTATATCAAGATATTTTAATTGTTATTTTTTTTTTTAAATAAACACAGCTTTTTAAATCGTTACATTTCATGTGTTATCAATAAAGGCGCCATGGAAACCTTTTGCTCTCAGGCAAAATTTTGCTATGTTAGAAAGCTTAAGTTGATTCAGAGATTTTGATTGTAAAAGTTTCATATGGTCATTGTCAGTGTTTGATAAAGTCGTGGTCATTGTCAGTGTTTGATATGGTCGTGGTCATTGTCAGTGCTTGATATGTTCGTGTTTATTGTCTGTGCTTAATATACAATCGTGTTCTGCGTCAGTGTTGATATGGTCGTATTCATTGCCAGTGATTGTTATGACTGAAGCCATTGTCAGTGATTGATATGGCCGTGTTCTTTGTCAGTGCTTGATATGGTCGTGATCTTTGTCGGTGTTTGATGTCGTCGTGTTAATCTGTAGTACTTGATATTTGTTCAAGGTTATTGTCAGTGCTTGATATGTTTGTGTTCATCGATAGTAATTGATATGGTCTTGGTCATTGTCTGTGCTTGATATTGTCGTGTTCATTTTCAGTACTTTATATGTTCTCGGTCATTGTTAGTGCTTTATTTGGTCGTGGTCATTGTCTGTGCTTGATATGATCGTGTTCACTATCAGTGCTTGATATGGTCGTGGTTATAGTCAGTGCATCACATAGTCGTGGTCATTGATTGTGCTTAATATGGACGTGACAATGGTCAGTGCTTGATATGGTCGAGTCCATCGCCAGTGCCTGATATGGTCGTGTTCATTGTCAGTGCTTGATATGACCGTGTTGATTGTTAGTGCTTGATATGGTCGTGTTTATTGTTAGTGCTTGACATGGTTGTGTTCATTGTCAGTGCTTAATATGGTTGTGTTCATTGGAAGTGCTTAATATGGTGGTGTTCATTGTCAGTGCTTGATATGGTTGTGTTCATGGTAAGTGTTTAATAGGGTTGTGTTCATTGTCAGTGCTTGATATGGTGGTGTTCGTTGTCAGTGCATGATATGTTCGAGGTCTTCGTCAGTGCTTAAAATGGTCGTGGTCATTGTCAGTGCTTGATATGGTTGTGTTCATGGTAAGTGCTTAATGTGGATGTGTTCATTGTCAGTGCTTGATATGGTGGTGTTCGTTGTCAGTGCTTGATATGTTCGTGGTCTTTTTCAGTGCTTGAAATGGTCGTGGTCAATTTCATTGCTTGAAATGTTCGTGATCATTTTCAGTACGTGTTATTGTTGTGGGCATTGTCAGTACGTGTTATGGTCGTTGCCATTGTCGATGCTTGATATGATCTTGGCCATTGTCAGTGCTTGATATGATCATGTTTACTATCAGTGCTTGATATGGTCGTGTTCATTGTCAGTACTTTATATGTTCATGGAGGTAATGGCAGTGCTTGATATGGTCGTGTTCATTATTAATGCTTGATATGGTCGTGTTTAGTGTCAGTTCTTGAGATTGTCGTGATCATTGAAACTGCATGAATTCGCGTGTTCATTCGTAGTGCTTGATATGGTCGTGGTCATTGTCAATGCTAGATGTGGTCCTGGTCATCTGTGATGCTTTTTATGCATTTTACTGATGTATTTGTTTCTCAGAGTAAACACATTTTCATAGTTATTGTTGTTGCAGTTGAGGAGTTATATTGATGCCCAATATCTTTTTAAAAGAGCGAATGATATGAAAGGATGTACTCGCCATGCTATTTGATGGTGAATTGAGTCTTCATTGTGCGTGTTCGTCTAATAAATTAGGTTTTACTTGCAAAAATATGGCGTCGTTATACATTACTGCGATTTTCAGCAGTTGATGCTACAGTTTTGATGTTATCTTAGACCTCGCAGCGTTCTGCACGATGAAATAAATAAGACGCCACTGTTTTAACAGCGATCCTTGTGGTGCAAGACGTTATTGAATTGTTCAGCATATGTTAAAGTGATACATCGCTTCACTTTATAGAAGAACGGATTTATTGTCAAATATGTGTTATATATTCACGGATAGACAGCCATACGTAAGTGCAAGTGTTCGCGTGTTAATAGTGGGGCCACGTCTTGATTAGCTCGTACAGCTTGTTCCCAGGGCACGCTGTTGCCCCCACATCCCTGTGGCCCCGTAGCATGTAGGTGGCGGTGATCTTATGATTGTCATGGGCGCACTGGATGAGCTGCTTTACGGCGTTCAGGGCAGCGTCATTCGGCAAGCGGTTCGTGAAATCGCCGATCACGCAGATGGCTGAAACGAGAGCGCAAGTTGTTATAATTTCTCAACGCAAATCAGTGAGGAGATAAAATCAACTTCATCATTCAGGATCTCATTTAATGTCTTCAATAAGCGTAACAAGCTAGTTCTTTGTATAATTTACGTTATATTAATATAAAGAAAAACGCACCCAGTCCGACGGAGTTGTAATCAAGGGTATGAGCGCCCACTGCATCCCAGCCTCTGCCTTCGTAAACATTGCCATCCTCGCCCACAAGAAAGCTGTACTCGATGTCAGAATAGCCTGAAACCACGAAACAGTGTATGTCATGTACTGGACAAACAGGATTTGTTGATAACTATCTGAACAAACACCATCAATACAAGCAAAGAAGTAATAACTTTCTTTTGGTCGAAACGTATATATGAGGACACCAGAGCGATTTGTATTTAGGCCTACCATGTCCGTCCATGTGATAATTCTAATACGATTTGACCATTTGTGTGCACTCAGCCTTGGTGTGGCAAAAAGGAGTAGCTCCATGGTGAATGAACATGTACTTTGGTGTGTGGGCAAGAAGGGTATGCGGCCTTGTGGGCGAGCGCGCACCCCACTCATGGCGCGTGACTATATGTGGACAGCCGGGTAACTGGACCGCGCTCGAAGCAGGAGATCCGGATCCGGCACAAGCTTGTATATGTACGTATCCTTCGTGAACCCAACCGTCCTGTCCAATCGAACATTTCTGTATTAACACTGATGTTGCACACATAATGGACATTTAAGTAGCATAAAAAGTGTTAGGTTTACTACTTAAATCAGTATTTAAATCATATTTATAAAATCAAATTCACTTTATTAATTTAAGCAAAAAAGTTACTTTGTGTTCACTTTAAACTCACCCGTCCATTGTAATCCACATTAACCCATGAATCACCAGCTACGGTCTGCCTCTGGCCTTCACAATGCGAATGCATTCGGTCTTGGTGTGGCAGGATCCAGTGCGACAATACGATGGCGACAATGCGATAATACGATGGCGAGAACGCGATAATCCGATGACGACAATGCGACAGTGCGATGACGACAGTGCGACGATACGATGGCGACAGTGCGATAGTACGATGGTGACAATGCGATAGTGCGATAATACGATGACGACAGTGCGACAATACGATGACGACAGTGGGGCAATACGATGGCGACAATGCGATAGTACGATGACATTATGTATTAATGTCTAATTTTTACCGGATTTCAGTTACTCTTGCATAAAAAATGATAATAACACAGCTTAGGTGCAACGTTGTCAAGAATGATGGAAGATATACCCGTTTCATAATTTGCAGAAATGTTTACAACTTTACAATTTCCGTACATTTTCGCTATATCCGATATTCCTCGGCTTACCGGGGGTATTTCGTTATTGATGACGTAGTACAAGCAACACAATATCCTCGTAAACAAAGAAAGAGAACATGAGTTGGGTAAGATATTTTTTGTGTTGTACAAGATTTTGTATTACATAGAATTGCGTCATGAATACTTGTTTTAATAATGAATGTAATTGCGACTTTGCAAAAATACTAATTTTAAATAAACTTATTGCTAACTGTACTCGGTCACGTGATATACAATGTCTTTTTTATTATCGGAAAACCGGCTCGGAAACGATCGGCATGAATGAGTAAACAGCGATGTAAATAAACTGATTGTTTGTAAACACAATTGACTTGGGGGACACTGTATTATGAGCTCGAAACAAGTTGTATTGCATATTTTTTATGGCCATGTCCAATAGTATAGATATTAGTTTTTGATAACCTTTATAAATAAAATATGCAAACAATATATTTAAAAATCGGTTATAATTACGGATCGTCATCTTTTACAGGCCATTAATGCAAGTGCGCACATGCTAATCAGGTACGACACTTTCCGCCTTTTTGTTTTAACGAAGTCTCTTAAAAAATCCAGTTCGCACTGCACAGGCTTACATGGGCCGATACTTTAAGCACATGCATTGAATCAAGTTATCCCAGAATAAAGCTCTAATTGAAACAACAGACTGAGACTGTTCAGCCGTACGCTAGTATAATGCGGTAACAGGGATGACCGATGACTAATATATTATAATCTGTGTCTGTCACGTACTTCTGTTTTCGTTAACTTATAATCCTATATTTTGCAAATGCATGTTTTCAAATAAAGTGAACGCACTTTATTTTATTAATAAAAAAAATTAATTTTAATATTTACTTCAGTCATAATTTTACAGTGAAAAGGTTAATTTGAGGCAATAGGAGCCGAGTTTGCATATAGTGCTAATTTAAATGAAATGAAGGCAGTATGCTGATGTAGAGCCATGTTGCACATCCAACCCTCGCAGGGGTCTCTATACGTGCCGGGGTAAGTTAATAGTGGGGCCAGGTCCTGATGAGCTCGTACAGCTTGTCCCCGGGGCACGCCGTATTAAACACGTCCCTGTGGCCCCGTAGCGTATAGCCGTTGGTGATCTTGTGGTTGTCATGGGCGCACCTGATCAGCTGCTTTACGGCGTTCAGGGCAGCGTCATTGGGCACGCGGTTAGTGAAGTCGCCGATCACGCAAATGGCTGAAACCAGAGTGCGACACATTAATTCATCAGTCAAATAGCAAACTAAACAGACCAATGCGTGAAGTCAATTATTTGCAATTTCGGTCAATCTTTTCTGTTTCTTTTAAAGTTATTTTTAAACGCTAAAAAAGAACCCACCGAGCCCGACGGAGTTGTAATTCAGGGTATGAGCGCCGATTTCATCCCATCCTCTGGCTTCGTAAACATTGCCGTCCTCACCAACAACAAAGCTGTACCCGATGTCAGGCCAACCTGCAACCACGTAGCCGTGTTTATAAGGCGAAACAAATGAAACAGGCCTATTTCTGCGTAAAAACTAACCAACTAAAAACAATTTTTTCGGCAATACGACATAATAGCAAATAAATAATTTATTGTATTTATTTGTCCATAGTTTTAAAAGAAATGCAACGTGTTCAATTAGTCTCTTTGTAATGTTTGTGATGTTATACAGGCGCGTGTTGTTGGAGCAAAAAGTGCCTGCGACAATTTGTAATTATATTAATTATGGTTTCAGTTTGCTATTAATTTGATTACGGTAAGCGTTGATTTTATTTATTAAGGACAACAAAGTGATACTCGATTGTTTGAATTGGCTGAATGTGCTGTCTTTATTAACGAGACATTATCTCTCTGGGAATGACTTGAGAAGATAATATTCCGTTGACTGTTTTGAACGTGACATTTACCAAGCACTCGAGTATTACCATTTGTGTTAACAAAACGTTTTTCACATACGACGTTTGTTTGTTTTCAGATTAATATAAGGGTGAGACAAAAATTGCTTGTGTCAAATGTGGGTCTGATTTCCATTTGTATTAAGATGGTCGGAATCATTCTCTGTGAGCACTCCGAAACCTTTCAGCCGCTTTAAGGGTGGGGGGGGGGGTCAAATTACTTTGGTTATTTATTTTAACCAATCATTTCTTGAAATAGGGCAGAAGTTTCATTCCATCATTCGCACTAGTTCCTTGGTGGTGAATGCATACTGAGTTTTGCTCTCCCAATCCTTATAAAATTGGTACTACAGTAGGTGATGTTAACAACATACTTTTTAATTATTAAAACAGTGTTGTATATCAGTTTATTAGTGATTTTCCGTAGTTTTGAATCTAATTAAATAAATTTACTTCTCGTAAAACAAATAAGTCAACTTTGTGCATTTTTGTCTTTCCGTAAGCATGTTGTTTTACAGGTGTCACAATATGAACAGTTAAATGTCGCTTCTTAAATGTTTCGCATCAATGATTGTCGTATTATGTATTGGTAAAACGGGGTTTGTTGACAACCATATATATATATATATATAAACAAAAACGCTGTATTTATTTTATGTCGCGTTTATACAGCGTTTTTGTTTAAATAATAAAAGGCTTATAGAGACTTTGTTATATATATATATATATATATATATATATATATATATATATATATATATATATATATATATATATATATATATATATATATATATATATATAATCGCCAACACGCATCTCAGCAATTGCTATTTAAAGTGTATTTACCATTTGCGTCCATGTGATGATCCTGGTACGACTTCACCATATGTGTACACTCAGCCTTGGTGTGGCAGAATCCGGAAGCACCGTGGTGAATGAACATGTATGTCGGGGTGCTAGGAAGATTCCCGCTCCAAAACTTTGCTGCACGCGCACCCCATTCTTGGCGTGTGACAATGTGTGGACATCCGGGCAACTGGACAGCGCTTGAAGCTGAAGATCCGGTACAAGGTCTGATGTGTACATATCCTTCGTGCATCCAACCGTTCTGTGCAGACAGAAAGACACATTCAGTGCACAAACAGACTTTGCCCTAATTGCTAAATGATCACTCACATTGATCGCTAACATTACTATATTATGATTTACTAGTACTACATACTCCGGACGAAGAGCATACAGCCATTCTGGATTGTGTAACACAGGCGACTGGTACTGCATACGCGACGAATCATTTAGAATAATTATTCGGCTTCGCTGAAAAGTTGTATGAATAAAAGAGTTTGCTGAACATTTTCATTTATATATGATAAGTTTTGTTTATTAAAAACTCACACGTCCATTATAATCCACATTAACCCATGAATCACCAGCTACGGTCTGCCTCTGTCCTTTGAAAGGAAGGCAATGTCCATTGGCTAAAGTGGTCAGTATAGTGTGACTTGTTCCTGCACCATCACGGACGTTCACATCATCCGTTGCGCATGCGCAGTCTGCGGCACTCGTCCTTATGATGCAAAGATCGGCAAATACAACGAACGCGATAAAAAAAACTCATTTCTAACATGTACAGCAAAAAAAAAACGTTGAGACTTCAAATCAGCAAGCAAATAACAAATTCTAAAGCACAATTATTTATACTGAATGACTATAATTGACTGAGATAAGAACCGTTCTGACCGAATTTTTTACCTGACTTACTGCTTCTTTATATAGCCATGGCGAATTGTGCACTTGTATATATCCACGCCTCTTATCTTCTGCTCAAGGATTCGTGTGTCTTTTCATACAAGACGGCATAGTTTAGACAGACATCAAACCTAAATTTGTTCTCTGCAAGTCATAATTAATATGATATATATTCTGTACATGTTCGCATCTCTTATATTCCTTTTTTAAAATATTATTTTTTATTCAATATAAAACATACAATGTATATATGTATATGATAATAAAACATAGTGATACCATGTTTCAGCAATAATGTTCAAACATGTTATACAAGATATGCAAATATATATTGTTTGACCTTGTGGTTTCCTTTAAATTCAAAAAAAGAGGTCAATAGGTGTTTTAAAAAAAGAAAAACAACAGAATAGTTAAGAAGAATAAGGATGAGTTGCATAAAGTGGGTAGAAAGCATACTGGACTTGTTTATGAAAGTTTAATGTGTTTCCATTTTTTTTCAAATATATGAAGTCAAAGAAACGGTAAAATCATGCATCTATATTGTTGTTGTTTTTAAGTAATATTGAACGCACTGAGAGGCCGCGATGATAACAATGATTTGTATGAGATTGTGTTTTCTTTGTGATGTCAGTTTAACCGTAAAAAAACATGTTCTTGTTGTGTTGTTATCACAATTAAGATGATGTTTGAAATGGTAATGATAGCGATGCTAATCTTAATGAAGATTTTTTCAATGATGATGATCCAGATGGTGCTGGTTGTGTAATGACGTGATGGTTATGGACGTGGTGTGGCATGAAGATGATGCTTTTTCTTATTATATTTCTGCTGAAAACCAGGCTGCTTCTGGTTCCACTTTTTGCTGCGGCTGCTGCTACTGCTTTGGCTTATGCTACAGCATCTTCTGCTGCTACCAATTATCATATAGTAATTGATAAAGTGATGAACGTTATCAAATTGATGATGATGATGATGATGATGATGATGATGATGATGATGATAATGTTGATGGTGGTGGTGGTGATGATGATGATGATGATGATGATGATGATGATGATGATGATGATGATGATGATGATGATGATGATGATGATGATGATGATGGCGATGATTATTAATCTCGACTCTTCTATCAGCAGCTGATAATAATATTATGTGAAAAAGGGATTTATGTATTTAAAACAACAAAATTATTTACATATGTATTAAATGTGACACATCAGACACTTGAACTCAATGACTTGCATCACGATTGTTTATTGATTTTCGACATGGATTATCCATCGCTTTGTGAATGTCTGGGAAAATAAATTATTAATTGGGAAATAGTTTTGCCGTCGACACTGACTTGTTCGAATTGTCATAAACAATATTGGCTACGGCCAAATCCGTTTTATTTAAATACCAATACTTCATAACTTCTCAACCATGTAAATCGGACGGTTCACTGGGCCACTGCGCTACTTTACTGTTATTTGATGTATACCCAGTCAGATAGTGAATAGCCCAGTCAGGAGACTCAATACCACTGTGCGTTATGAATATCGGATTTAAACCCGGCAGTGGCAATTCCGTACTTCAAAATGAAAGTAGTTCAATTTAAGAGACGGTGTATACGATATGTTATCGTACTTGGAATACTTTGTTTTATATTGACATTTTACGCATTTCACTGCACAGAAACTACAGCAAAGGCAGATGGCCTTCATTATCAAATACAGAAGTTACAACATGAGATCTACGCGATGCATTTCCCACTGGACAAGGGTCAGGCGGGTGTCGGCGTCTCTAGAGACGGCTGGCTGCAATCGAGACTTCGCCAAATCCAGGGCACTTCGGGTTCGGAGGGACGGGCCTTAACGACGCCGCCCGGGGGTCAGACCCACGTGGACGTGTTCGTTGTTGAGGAGCACCACGAAGGTAAATTCATTATATGTACATGATTGTGTAACGAGCTTTTTACTTACTGATATGCATTATTAGGCCGTGTATTTTGCGTTTCTGTGTCAAGTTTGTGAACTAGTGGCCATCAGTACATAATCTACACATATTAAGAAAGTCTTAAACTCACACTTAAAAAATCTTTGCATGGAGGTAAACCCTAATAAATTATATGCTTTTTAAACGCTGTAAAGGGTGTCGATTTCTTTATTTCTATAACCACAATGATCTCCAATCATGTGACTTAACAACAGACCTTTTTGATTTATTTATTTCATGTGTTTTACGCGGATACATGTATGCTGTTCAAGTTGATCATATAATCTAAACTGAGAGCTATCCCCCATCATTATCTTCCTGTATGTCACTCAAACTACTACAGTGTTTACTCCTGGTACTTCCTTGTTCACGGCTTACACACTATTTCGCAATTTCTACTCTTGTGTAAATGCCTGTATCGACAGATACAGGCGCGTAGGAAGCTCAGGCTCGTTGGGGTTGTGAACGTGGTGGGCTAGAGGACTTTCCCCTCCTGACGACTTTTGAATGTCGATATAATACTCTGCTTTTCTTGCAATTTTATTTAAATAAATGAATTAAAGCCACATAAATACGCAAAATCAGCGAATATTTTGTAATGTTCATCCATAAAAAATCAGTGTTCCTTATAGCAATAGCGAAAATTTGATGTGATATGGTAAAATAGAATTTACGAGATACAAATTGCTCGTTTTTATTTTTTGTGATACAATATTATATTCTATGTGAATTTCCCGCGACTATATCCGAAAATCTATGAGCGAACGCGAGATTGGCTTCGGGCAATCTCGCATCTAGCGTTGAAATGTTGACTATTGCTATAAGGAACACTGATTTTTTTATGCGTGAACTTTATTTGTCGAAATAGTGTACGAAATATTATTTGCTTTTGAGTGGTTATGGGCTTTTTAGTTACAAAGTTTGATAATTGTTTTCAATGTTTAAATGTGTGATGCATTTTTAAGTGGAATAACCATGTGGTGATGAATGCGTGCTCTTTCTTGGCAATTTTCATCGCAAATTTTCATACAAGACAGAAATAATAGTCTTCAGTCTGATCATAGTCGAGCTTAATAAATGAGGTCGGCTCTTGTAAAACCGGGATTTATGTTGCCTGTGCGGTCCGCACAGAATAATCAGGGTCAACACTGTCCCCGTTTTATGGTTTTTTTCGTTTAAATTATGTTGTTTTTTTCTTAGCGAAAATCCAGTTCAGACGGAAAGTGTCGTCCCTGATTACTAGCCTTTGCGATGTATCCGACAATTCGGTAGGACCCATTAAGGAGAGAATAAATGACACATTTTAACGCCTTTCCTTTGCAATATTATGTTTAATATTGGGCAAGCATGTCATGTTTGTTGTTTTGATAAAGCATGTTTTATCATGTAAAGAGTAAAAACATAAACGCCGTTATTGCCACTTGTTTCAGTTACACTTAGCCTCTGTACATTTTCCTATTGTACCGGCGGATGGATCAAGATTGCGGCCCCATGTCTACTGTAGCCGCGATCCCAATCTGATAGCATCTGCGAGCCTTATTATCTTAACAGATCAGTGAATCAAAGTAATACATATTTTAGAAAAATAAAACTATAGAAGCCGCGATGAGGCCTCTATTCCTACGCGCCTGAAATGTTTGTTTACATGCCATAATTGATTTTCAAGGACGGCGTCAAAGTCTCATGCGCAAATTTTATTCCGGTACAGTGTCCGAATCGATCGTTCTGTGAGAAATCTGTTTGAACCATGTTCTTTTCTGCCTTATTTTGCTAATCAGCTGAGCGTCTGCTCAACCATTTTAATACGTTATCCATGTATATTTAATGCTCTGAAAATTCTGTTTATTATAATTCTTAGTTAACATGAAATATTCGCACAATTTAGCACACAAAAACAAGTACAACAACCAAAGGTTATAGTGACGGTCAATATGTTACTCGCACTATTAACCACGTCGAATTCGACCCTCGCCGACCGACAGCCTTAGGCTTACAGCGCTCAGCCACTAAATGGTTATCAGTCACTAAATGGTTATTGCCTAGTTTGAGACTCGATTTGTATTGTATTTTTTTACACAACATTTCATTTATGTAAATTCTATTTTATTACGTGCCAACGTAAGGATTGATCAATACCAATTCCGCACCATAAAGTTAATCGCGTGTATACCGATACTGATTGAAACACAGACACAGCATCAATTTGAGTGGATTTCGTTACCGTTATTGCTTTTATACATACACTAAAATAGAAACGGTATTTTCTAAGAAATATTTATTGTTCATATTATTCGTGAAAAATAACTAATAAAACAGACACGAGTTACATTGAAGAAAACGAGAAAATACGCAACGTAATGGATATGTGAAGCTCGAACCCGTGACATTCGGTTTAGGAGCCCTTCATTACACCACAAACTGGTTTGAAGCTCGAACCCGTGACATTCGGTTTAGGAGCCCTTCATTACACCACAAACTGGTTTGCCGCATATTATGTTCGGCCGTGACGCAGGGAAAAGTTATATTAGAGTCCATGTTTTTGCTCGTTTTGGGGTTAAATTTAATAAGAGTCAGTCTATACCTGTCGCATAATATATTATGCTCAAACATGTCGAACCTTACTGCAAAGGCACGGAGTCACATGTCGAGGAAATTTGATGTTTGTTTACCAGATGACAGTATGCATACAATTAAGAAATAATAAATCACGGTTTTCATCAAGCAAATAAACCGGATTTAATTTCACTTTAATTTATCTTGATCTTATCAATGTCATGCTTCATATAAACGTCAAATGAATGCAAATTTACTTTCAAACCAATGATTTAGACAAATTAATCGTTTGATTTTCTAGGCAAAGATGCTATACATAATACCGTATTCAAACCCTTTCTTCACTTATAAGTGTTCACATACATTTTAAAAACACTTGTAAGGTAGACAACAGCTACTTCTCCAATATTTGTTATTTCAATACCAACATTTTTTTGGTTATGAGAAGCAGGTCATTTTATCTTACCTGATGCAAGCTAGCTTCTTCCGTTCCAACACCAAATTCCTGCGTGCGAATATACTGCGATAATGGAAAACTGTTCCTGTCAAGAATTAAGCCACCATTCCATAAGAATCGGATGATACCCTTCTTCTGTTGGACGTTTCCAATTAAGTGGGAATTATTTGTAAACATAAGACATGAAAATGCTATTATTCTATTACCTTTGACATCCACATCATCCGTCGCGTGTCGTGTTCATGTCTTACGAAGGCATTTGTGTCTTTTATTGAATGTTGGTCTTATAATTGCCAAGCGGTGACGCACACGAGAACAACGCGGACCTAGCAACACGAAAAAGTTAACAAACACCAAGTTTATTAAACAATAAACCCAGAAGGCCAAAAGCCCAAGTGGACAAAGTAAGCATTCAGTGTTTACAAAGTAAGTAGTTTATGATTAAACAAAGTAATAATACATTTCACAGCAACAATACATACATGTATTTTTATGCAGTTGAACTGTCCGTCAGTCAGTGTGTCTGTCCGCCCGTCCGAGAAAAACTTTAACATTGGCCATAACTTTTTAAATATTGAAGATAGCACCTTGATATTTGGCATGCATGTGTATCTCATGGAGCTGCACATTTTGAGTGTTAAAATTTCAAGGTTTACATCATCCTTCAAGGTCTAGGGTAAAAAAAACAAAGTCAAGGGAAGTAATAAGCTTTAAATGGACATAGTTATCTGACCTGCCCACGTATATATTTTTGTTAAATAAATCAAAGCGGCGCAGTAGGCGGCATTGTGTTTCTGACAAACACATCTCTTGTTAAATACTTAGTTATTATATGTACAACTATCGATAGTATATATGTAATTAAATATGTTTAATGACTTCAAATTTTAACATAATTAATTAAATACCAATGAGTCGCGTTCTGAAAAAAACAGGGCTTAATGCATGTGCGTAAAGTGTCGTCCCAGATTAGCCTGTGCAGTCTGCACAGGCTAATCAGGGACGACACTTTCCGCTTTTATGGTATTTTTAGTTTCAATGAAGTCCCTCCTTGCCGAAAATCACGTTTAGGTGGAAAGTGTCGTCCCTGATTAGCCTGTGCGGACTGCACAGGCTAATATGGAACGACACTTTACGCACATGCATTATGCCCATTTTGTTTTTCAGAACAAGACACAAATGATCTCGCGTCTATCGCCCACAACATCAATACTATGATCAATTAACAATGTATACACACTCAGAACACCCACAATATAACAGACTATACCAAGTTCATACTGTTTTAATCGGTTTTGCATCATCCAACGCATGCATGCGCGCTATCCTGTCGCGATCCAAAAATTATCCCATTATTTGAAAGCTAAATCACCCCAGGAAACCCGATGCCTGGTGAGCAGCGTAATACCAATCGAGCAGCGCTGCGTATTTACGCTTGCACAAACATAGGGTAAGTAAATTGGAAAAATTAAAAATGTTCAAAGTCCAATTTGAAACAACTGTGATTTCACATTGTTAACAAAGGTATTGGCCTACATGTAGAAAAAATCCTGACAAATTTTCTTAAAAAAAATAGCGAAATGTGGCTCCCTGAAGATAAGATCGGGCAAAATGGGTCATGTTCAGGCATTTAGGGGGAAAATACTGCTTTAATTTGCAAGCCCTTACAATAATTAAAGGATTTATACAAACTTACACATGTCTGCCATAACCTCTCAGCAGGGTTTCTCCAGAAAACTATTTCTTGTGGAGAAATTTGCGTTTTTAATGACCATGTAAGGAAAACATGAATACCAAATGGAGAAGACCAGGAAACCTTATGCGAGCAGCGATTTTATTAATCCTTTTCGTGACAAAAATAATTTCCAGCCATTTTGTTGCAATTGCTTTGCTTTGTAGAGACCTATAGTAAGTGCATGTGGGCACATATGCCTACAAATGTACTTTTAATACCTTATATATTATCAATAGTGCCTTTTTAACATGCTCTAGTTTTATTTCTTTTTGCCAACACTATTTGGGAAAATAAAAAAAAATAATTGACTGCTTTGTCACATAAATTAATTTGTTAGGTACATAGAATGATGTTTTAAGAAGTGTATTTGGGGGTTGTATGTATAATATACAATTGTGGCGTCTTCTGAGACTTTTGGTACTAATTCTGCAAGCGTCATAATGAGAAAAACTCATTTGAAATGACATCGCTTAACTTCCGCTTAATTTTGTTTAGATTGCCTAATGTTTTCTGTGATTTTATTGTTTCGCGTATTTAAGTAATATAAAAATCGGCACAGACTGGCCATGGAAGGAATTGTCTATCAAACAAATAATTGATTTTGACCTTTTTATTTCAATGAGCTGACTTGTTACTCGTCTTTAAATGAATTTGGCCACGGCGAGTTTATAGACACAAACAAGACCTCAACACATGTTGATACCGATTTTAGCTTGATGCTATTAATATTAGTTGGATTTAACTTGTCTGTGAGCAAGGTAAGTGTTATTCTTTTAATCAACTTTACTTTTTATGGTTAAATGTACAAAATAATTACAAAAAAAACAACATATTTTCAAACGAAAACGAAAGTAAAATTGGCTACTACAGGGACCTATACAAACAAATATCTTTTGTATAGGTCCCTGGCTACCATGGCCTTTCGAAGTGATATTTTGTTTAAAGCTTAATTTAACACATGAAGTTCGTCACTGTTTTCTTATTGTTGAATGAGAAAATCAATTTGGTATTAATGCATATTTTTTTAGATATTTCATTCCTAAATTTGTCTATAATAAAATTACATTTTTGTTTTGGAGAAATTATCTATCTGGAAATTCACCTACACTCATTGTCTGTCGCTGCATTAGTGAAATGTGATATTTTATGTAGCCAATAGATAAAGTATTATAATGAATTTTATTTGCTATATTTTATGTTGCCAATGGATAAAGTATTATAATTAATTTAATTTGCTTAACTTTATGACTATTGATTACATCTTATTTTTGTTCAAGCACAAAATAACATCAGACAAGCCAGCTGGAAGATTAAAAGCCAGACCGGGTCTCTGTGCAGAAGATCATGAAGATGTCAAGGAATACATGACCTTCTTGAGAAAAAGTTTGATAAGTTATTCATACCACACCACCAGCAAACACTAAGCATCTCTGCTCAATGCCTGTGATGTATTAGACGAAGAAATGGAACACTGCGCAAAAGCAACTATTCCTGTCTATCCCACTTGCAGATGTAACAATCCAAGTTGCCAACCAATATGGGACTACTAAAAGCTCATTTTACCGCTAGTTGCTGTAACAAATTAACAATCATGAGCAGTCTTTGATATTGTGCAATGACAATGATAGATTTTACAGTAACTATAGCACTCATGTTGATACAATGTTTTTGAATGTAGAAAACATTTTACCTATACTCACTTTATTATGCACTTTTAATAATTTATATTCCATTCCACAATAGCGGCTTAAAATAAGTGCATGTATTTATTTATTTTTAAATGGTAACCATGTTAACCACAAATTTTTCAGCATTGTAATGTAACTAACTCTGTAATAGAACAGAACAGAATAGTTTATTCTTGACTTAAGCATGCGAAGCTCATCGTCATTAACATACATATACATAACATTATGCGTTGAAGTAAACACAAAAACACACATCATTATAAAGAATAAATAATATTAATAAACACGAAATAAACATTTTCGTGAACATATTTCGTGAGAATGGTACATGAATGGGTTTAATACACAGTGGTCACACAATGTTATGCATATAGGTTTACAAATATATGTATAATTACATATTTCTGACCTTATTTTTTTGTAAAAATATATTTCTTTTAACACTACATATATATAACATTTCATGTAATATATTTATGATTCCTGAATGTTGTGTTGTTTGATAAATTTTATGATAATAATTTGTGAAATTGACCTTTGACCTAATGGCCAAATAATGTAGTGTGATAATGTAGAACTCATTGAGGTCAGGTGTATTTACATAGGAAATCGTTAGATTGTAGATGGAAGCATTTTTGTTCTGGCGCCAACATTAAGTTTTCTATAAGAGGTTGAAGTGACATTGATATTTGACCTTGTGATCAGTCACTGGATTTGACCTGTACAACTCATAGAGATGGAAGCACCTCCATTATACAGTCAATGATAAAGTTTTCTATAAAAGATCAAATTGACCTTTGACCTAGTGACCTAAAACAGCGCGTGACATGTGAAAGTCATCAAGGTGCATCTACACGTGAAATTTGAAGGCTGTATGTGGAAGCAATTTAATTCTGGAGCCTATGCTACAGTTTTCTATAAGAGATCACAGTGACCTTGACCTTTGACCTAGTGACCTATAAAGCTCATGAGGGTGCATCAATATATGACGTTTGAATGTTGTATGTTCATTTGTTCAAAAGTTACTTCATGAAAATAAATCGGGACGGACAGACCAGGGGCGTAGATAATGGGGGGGCAGGGGGGGCGGCCGCCCCCCAATATTTCAGCTAGTCATCGTTATATAAATAAACGTAAAATCCCCCAAAAATTGCCGCCCCAAAACCAGTATTTTTGTAATCACGCGCCGTCAGTGCAGAAGCCATGTGTCCCCTCTCCGTCTGCTCTGAGGTTGCCAATAGTGATGTGTCAATATCCCTTGTTAGGTGTCATAAACTAGGGGCCGGGGTAAATGTCATTGCGTTAATTGTTTCATTGTTCTTTTCCGTGATTGCACTGTCGGTGTTTTGATTAGGGACAGGCGGTTCTTTTAATTTTAATTGATCGCTTTAATTCAAAGGTAACTGCCACTTTAAACAATTTTGAGTAAATATACGCGTGAAAAACAGTAATTAGTTTGAAAATATTTTTGTTCTCTAAGTACATCAGTAAACTCTGATTGATGAATTTTATGTTGTAATTAGAGTTTTTGGAAAGAAAATAACATTTATATCAACATGAAAGTTCCCCCAAAACGCACCATATTAATTGTAATTAATTTTTTTTCTGAACCACGGGAGAGGACAACCCTCTCAAACGAACCTCTTTATGTTCCCAGTACAGAAATTGGACCGCCCCCCCAATGTTGGGAGGTTATCTACGCCCCTGCAGACGGACAAAAAATCGGAACGGACCTGACGTACTGGGACAGGGACGGATGGGACAAACTGATTACTATATTGCCCCCAAACAGAGTTTGTGGGGGTATGATAATGTGTGTGTGTGGGGGGGGGGGGGGGGCAACAATAGCATTGTGATACATTGTAATTTTAGCACAAACTGGCAAACGAGTTAGTAATTAAGATAAAACTATCAGCTTTACATATCTATTAAATGATGTTGGATGAAATGCAAAGAATATAATAGACTGTATTATAAAGCATTAAAAGTACATTTGTAGACATATGTGCCCACATACACTTACAATAGGTCTCTACAAAGCAAAGAAATTGCAACAAAATGGCTGGAAAAAAATTTTTTGTCACGAAAAAAGAATTATAAGGTCGCTGCTCGCATTAGGTTTCCTGGTCTTCTCTATTGGTATCCATGTTTTCCCATCATGGTCATTAAAAACGCAAATTTCTTCACAAGAAATAGTTGAGAAACCCTGCTGAGAGGTTATGGCAGGCATGTGTAAGTTTGTATAAATCTTTTCATTATTGTAAGGGCTTGCATATTAAAGCAGTAGTTCTCCCCTAAATGCCTGAACATGGCCCATTTTTCCCGATCTTCTACTTCAGGGAGCCACATTTCCTTAATTTTTTTAAAGAAAATTTGTCAGGATTATTTCTACATGTAGGCCAATACCTTTGTTATCAATGTTAATTCACAGTTGTTTCAAATTGGACTTTGAACATTTTTTATTTTTCCAATTTACTTACCCTATGAAAGTTCATGCGTAAATACGCAGCGCTGCTCGATTGGTATTACGCTGCTCACCAGGCATCGGGTTTCCTGGGGTGTAAATGCAAGCGTTCCTCTTTCCATGGGGCATTCATCGGTGTTGCAGCACCATCGCATACTGAGCCATAATATGTTTGGACACATTAATGGGTGGGGTGGGGAAGGTGATACCCGAGCCTTTATTTAATAGCAAATCCTTCTATTCTCCGAACTACTGCATCCGCGCCAATGTATGGCGATCATGTTGGTGCATTGTTTTAATTGTTTTCTTCAAAAAAAACAACAGTATCATTTTTTTTTGATTCCTTATTGAACGGAGTTAATTTTAAACAATTAGCAGACATTGTAGTCTATCCCTAGCAAGTTGTTTTCAACTGCTCCTCGTGATTCCTGATGAAAAATAGCATTATATACACAGACTTTTATAGCAAAAATACCATAATCATAGTTCTGAAATACTGTTGCATTTAATTAACTGATGTCAAATGTGGTAGAAACAAGATGGTAATACTTTTTAGTGATAAACATAATTGTGTACATGGTTACCGTAAATGCCTTATTTCAATTATGTTTGTTTTTTCTCAATAATTGCATGTGTCATAAGAATCTGTGATTACAATCAGTACTGACGCTGGTATTCGTGAAATGTTCCATTAAAATAATCACCATGACTACAGTGAATTTACTGTTAATGGAATTTATATGTTTTGGCATGGCAAAGAAATACATACATAAATAGAATATTCGATTTGTTGATTGGAAATATAGTTTAGAATCTCTCACACAAAAGACCGTTACTATTGATGACGTAGAAAGTGAAACAATAATCCTCAAATCGTTCAAAGTTATGTTTCTGTGCAGATTATTTACGTCCGCTATTAAAGTCATTTCCTCATTTCGTGCCTATTCGATTACCATCGTTTGTTGTTTACCAAATCGCACAATCGACTGATAGCGTGAACGATTCCCTTGTTCTCCTAACAGGTCCGCTGGCACCAGTAATTATCTGCGATGGAATAACGTTGTTTTTTTTTTCGAAGACGACCACATACGACCGGATGCAATTTTCTTAATCTTCCTTAAGGAAATTTATTCATGAACAACATAATCATGTAAAAATTACTTGATTTATTATGGCAATACATTTTGTTATCATTTATTGAGACAATACTGTTTGACACTACTAACAGAGTATGGTTTTAAAGTTATTAAACCGATCACAATCAAATAAGTAACATTAATGCGAGTAAGACTGCCTCAAGCAATCAAGGAAAAATGACTTGATGAGCGCATGAAATAATATAGGTCATGCATGAACAATACGGCGTTTTATTTTGTGTAAAAATGCCTAAAGATTTGATATTTATTTTGCATTTTATATGAAATACACGTACTGCATTTCACGGCCGCTCTGTATAGACATATGTAGAGACGTGAACACTTGCATTTCAGTTACGTAAGGTAAATGGAAACTCAGTAATGGGTTTTCCGAACACATGATAGGAGCGTAAACAATGATAAGTGACGACCGCTAATGAACCATCAGACTAAAACAAGTGAACGAACGCACATTGTAAATTATTTAACATAAAACGTTTGTTTAAAATATTATTTCAAACATTTTTGAATGATAACGCAGCATTCCACCCACTTAACGGTGGTTTTACTGGCGTTCAATACTTATATATGGATCGTTAGCGACGGATTTTAATTAACTTGTAAGTCCGTAGTTCAGCGCATTTCCATCAGCGTGAATCATTTGAAATTAACCAAGTTTGAAACAAGAAAGACACTCAACCGTTAAAGAGTTGACAACTGCATCCTAATGAATGCCATGCACATTTATTTATTTTTTATCTCTCTCTTTGAGAAGTGTCCCTGATTAATGTCACGCATCAAATTAAACTGAACAAGATGGTGCGTGAAATCAATGCTAATGTACACGGTAAAAGCCATTAAACATTAAAACATTAAAAGTTAATGTGAATAAGTTTTTGTCCAAAATTATGTCAATGTCAAAATGTTCAGGTGACGTGAGTATGCTGAGAGTTCAATGGAAATATTAAAGCTTTTAAGTAAATACATGCAGTTTGATAGACGCACGGTCAGTTTGGGTGTGCGGTATTCAATAACTTCGACCTGCTTAATAAGTCTTAAGTCTTAGTCCAAAATAGGTCAATGTCACGTTCATAATGAAGTGGCGGTAATGTGGATAAGCTGAACGTGTTCATTTATAACCACCATGCCAATGTCAATGTCAAAATGAAGTCATGTGATGTGGATGCGTTAATTTTGTTCGTTAACATCATCCATGCAATTAGCAATGCCATGTAAGATGCATTATTGATATTCGACCGAGAGCTTCATCTAAGGTTTACTAAATAGTTTGACCTTCTAAAATATGTCAATATCAAAATAAGCCAAGGAAGATCTGGGTGTGTTGATGTGTATTCACAGACAACATCTACTCAAAGCTTTGAAGGAAGCAGTGATTGTGTTGTACAAAATGTCGTATGGACTTATGGAACAATGATTGACCGGACAGGCAAATCGCTTTCTACTTCCCGCATCGGTAGATGCCGGGCTAATATCAACTTAGTTAACACTTAATTGCGTTTTTTTTAGTGCTTCCGTACTGGTTTGATGCAGCGACCAAGGGAGTCATACCTCAGACTGGGAACACGCTGGTAAACATCCTAAGATTCTTTTGTCGATTAGGTCGATACGCTTTCAGCTAAACTCGATTTGTCTGGATGTGAGCGTACACATTTCAGTTCTAAATTTGTTTTTGTTTTTCTTTTGTTTAATTTTAATTCAAGGTTACACACAAGAATACAGATTGATTAATCATACAGTACGTTTGGACAACAAAAATTCAAAGGTGTGTGTCCAAAAACCAGCCCTCATTGGAGCTCGTAACCATGACTTCCAGAACAAAAGTTAACTACGCCTGATTAAGCAAATGCCATGACATAAACGGCTATTATTGTTATGATTTATATTATTGATAAAAACAACATGTTTTTTGTCGGGTGTTTTTTTAGAGTAAGGGTTTCACTTATATATATAATTATATATTTTAATTTGGGATACTTTTTCCACATTTGACTTGAAAATCTGTGTAATGTCCACTTCATATTTTTCTGCCGTTTACCCCACCTCAGGTTCACATTGACGGTCACAGCGACACGGCGCCTGTTCTAAATATGCCCGGATATCCGTTCTTCAAGTGGCCCACCAAGGATCAACTCAAATACCTCATGCAAACCAACGACGGATTCATACAGGTATCTCACACCGTGTGATTAAGGATTTGTTTGCTGATTAACTATATAAAAACTTTAAAGGTAACCGCTCGACTTCATGACATAATTTGGATTTTAAGGTTTACATACGACACTATTGTAACCGATAACTTGGAGTATCGTAGAATAAAATGTACATATAGTATTACGTCTTTCGGTCAATTATGTATACAGACCTAAAGGCACGAAAACAATTAACAGATGATTCGTTAAGCCATTCGCGCACGCGTGCGACGCTCGTGAATGGCTTTGTGCATAGAGAATACTATGCAACTTGCCAAGTGTCATTATGTACTGGAATTTATTAGAGGTTGTTAGGATTTTGTTGACAAAATAGTAAGGTTAAATAATAATACAAATAATATAAAAAATGATCATAGAGTAACAAGACAAAATATCGATATATGCCTCGATTCAAATGTATTTAACATTTGAAATGTTACACATTCAGGTAGAACATAGGTTTTGTTCAAACTTAGATTCTTGTTTTCTTAGTAAAATACCAAACACTAAGATGGTTGTCATTTTCAACTTACAAAATGTGTACTCGCACTTCAAGCATGATGTAGCACTTATAACTGCGGATATTGTTAATTTTAATCTATAAAAAAATTTCCTTACTCTTTACTTACTGGCATATACAAGTGAAACTGATGCTATACTTATCATCGTTTTCAATGGATAGCAAACTTTTTTAACATTATGTTTAATTTCGGTTAGTTTTGTTTGCTTGCATGATAAGTTGAAAATCTACACGCGACATACACGGTTCATGTGTTCATCGCTATCTTTCTGTTCCATTTAAAACAGTTCATGTAATCAGGCAATCCGTTGTGGATAGACATTTTTTTATCAACTAAAAATGAACGGCCTGTTCATCAAAAAAATTCCCCCTTAACTTTATTTTGTAAATGTCCGTCGAAAAATAACAGTGCACCACATGTATATGATTTAAGCCCCTTAAGTCTGGCACTGACTGCTGTTCTAAATCCCTAATTTGTCCAATTTGAACACTTGTTTAAAGGATCACGTTAGTCGAGTTCAGTACATTCTTCATTATTAAATAAATCTACCTTACAATCACACTGGTTTCATTCAGCCATATATTCCAACACATTTATTCCTCTGTATTATAATGATCTCTCCTTAACAAATAAATACGTCATGGTTTAATGAAACTGAGTTTCAAAATGGCTACCACTCGCGTCCTTGAACTGAATGAATGATGCAAATCCAGTGACGTAATGTCAGCAGGCAAGCGCGTGCAGATTAACGATTTGTTTTGCATTCAGTTAAAAATCAATAGAAATGCTGATTTGGAATAATTACTTAAGGTAATTATTCTTATACGATACATTGATTAAAAATGTATTAATTAAATCAAATTAAATCAATACATTTTAATCAATGTACTATCTACTTATAAATGCATATATGGATCTATATTGAACTTTAAAGGGGCGGTCAACCAGATTGCTATATATAACGAAAAAGGGAAACGTTCTAAAATACCGTCATTAAATGTTTTATATTGATAAATTTAAACATTGGATCTAAAAATCTCCAGTAAAAAAACAAGAGTAGTTAAAAAAAAAGTAACCCTCAACAGGGCTCGAACCACTGACCCTTGGAGTTCTAGAGTAAAAAAGTAAAAAGACTCCTAGTATTTTATACTTGATATAAGCAATCCTCGTAGTTTCACAAAATATAACGACAACAACAGAACACACCAAATTACCTGGTAGACATACTCAGTAAAATTTTAGTAACAAATATACTGAAAATATGAAAACTTAATAACATTTTTCAAGTAATGTAATATGACAATCGTGATATTTTAATCAATATAAACTAATAATTGTAAAAAATACGGTATTTTAAAACTTTTCTTTTCTTCGTGATAAAAAGCAATCTTGTTGACCGCCCCTTTAAGAACAAATGAATGAGGATGTTGATAGATCTATATTTTAACGAGTTAAATTGTGCATTTGACCTTTAACCGAAATTGAGAGGCCAAAACAGATGTCCGTTATGGTCAAGAAGTAGGCATGTTAACCATGGTACTAGTAAAGCACACGTTGACATGAACCTTATAGATTCCTTCCATAATATCATTTAGCTGTAATATAAAGTTACCACTATTTCCGAGTATTTGTTTATACTCTACCCAAATCGTGGTATATTTCTACCTCAGGCGGCAGCGATGGCGGGCTTTCTAAACCGCGTGATCTGGGTGTGGCCTGACTGGGACATCGAGAACCACGAGGACTACTACAACATGTTCACCATGAGTCTCGGCTGGATCCACGCCAAGACCGACAACTGGCTGGTCCGTCTCGTCAAGTCCCCGGACAAGGTCTTCTGCATGTGCTTCAAAAACGGCACCAATCTCGAATGCATGTCTTTCGTCAACTTGGAGACGGGCGAAGAAGTGAGAGAAACCGGATACTCTGTGCCGACAGAAGAGTGCATCGTGCGGAAGCTTTTGATTATGGAGGAGTTGCATCAGTTTACCGCGATAAAGTACTTCAACAACAGCGACTGGGCCACCGGGCGAGAGAGCGTTCTTCTAGATATTGACGAGGACTTTTACGGATGTACCTACGTCGTAGATCCCATCTTGAAAACTAATGTTACGCTAGATAAGTTGTGGTTTTTAAATGACATAATCACGCCCGTCTTTTGTCCGGTCGATGCGGCGCAGGAGAAGGCCATGGACAAATTTCTAACGGAGTTAGTTGAGAATGTGATGAACAAAAAACATTGCGAAACAGACGCACTGAAAACGTCTACCAGATGCTTGGGGATAACTCAACTAAATCTCAAAGCCGTTTACGCTGATACACTGAGATTATTAATATTATCAAAAGCCATATCGATTTGTAGTCGCGTTAAAACAACGGATCACGTTGTTCCGCAACTGGTCGCGTATTTAAGCTCGATGACAATCGAGCAGCTTGGTGCTCTTCATTTCATAGGGTTCTGTGCCAACACGTCTCCAAGGACGTACCTGGACTACCGTGAGTTCCGGGTCTGCTCGGGCGCCAATACTCCGGAACAGAGCGCAGTCATAGTCCACGCCACTGACGAAAAGGAAGTAAGGCGCCGCACGATCTTCCTCAAGCATATGTTGAAAAATGTTATGAAGAGGAAACCGGGGCTTATCACCGTTAGCCAGGTCAGTGAGGGACGGTTACACTCCACGCGAGCTGTTTGAACAGATCGAGGAGTCCGTGCTAAGGACTCTGAACGCGACCAGTGACCGGCCGCTAAGAGTACATTACGACAGCGAATTGTTGGGCGGGAAAGGAGGCTGGCCAAGAGCTCATACCGTCTGAAGCCACAGTAATGGGGAATGTAACGACAATAAATAATGATCTGACATGATCGGACTGATGAAACTCAATGGAATCAAATAAAAACCCAATGGACAAACAAAAAGGCATGGCGTATTAAGTCCATATTTGGAAAGAGATAGTTCAAGAACAGAACTAGAAGGGGCGCAGCCTAATTGACCCTTCCAATTCAAGACTAAGTTATTTTTTGAAAAATAACGACTCGTTAATTTGTATGGCGCTTTGCTTGCATGGTTATTCACCTATTTATTAACATGTCATATATTTGGATATTAATATGTCATCATGGTTAATTGCCTCAAAATGCTGGTATTTTCTAACGAAAACACTATATAGAAGTAAAGCCTTTGTGACAGTAATTTGATAATGTATGAACGGTGTATTAATTTACAGCCGATAACGTTATTTAAATGTTTGAGTTTCATTTCCATTCCATACGAACTCACTGTTTTTCACGTTCATATCTATAAACACGGTGCAATTTAGTTTTCCATTTTTTTGTATATTACACTAACGTACATCGTTATTGTATCCTAGAATTGTAAAAAGTATTTTTATCTTGTATTTACACCAAGAGCCATTCTATTATTCGATATCAGCTGGCCGATTGGTGTTATTAAGAATAACGGATAACGATACGTGAACTTTTCTTTGTAATAAGATTCGATTGAATAAAATGTACATTTGACTATAACCACATAATAGCAGCATTTCCAAAGTTACAAATCTACTAAAACATAGTAATTTAATGAACACTTGGTCATCAATTATACGTGTGCAGTTATCACTTAAGTTATTACTTAATAAGCAAAATTAAGCGTAATCGTCTTGAGGTTATACAGAAATCACAGTTCAGTATTATGAATGTTGTTAAGCATAGAAACAAACAAGGCTCATATTGGTCATTCGAGCACTCGTATCTGTTCCATACTCAATACAAGGCCAAAATAACTGAAATTGAATAATTAACATGCTAAAAAGTATTTTTGAAAACATATTGTTTTGAGACTAACATAAAGCCATGTATAACTTTGCCAATAATTGTGATGTTCATCAGTACCAAAGTACCCTGCATCTACAAATGATGTATAATGACAAGTGTAACATTGTGTGTTTAAGTGAAACGCTGTGTGTTCAGTGTGTGGTCTGAGAATATGTACATGTTTGTTATGTGTATGTTAACGTTGTTGATGAAATGCTTGTAACCAATTGTTACAAACGTTGTTACTAACTTTTTATCAAGATTTTTTATTTTATAAATAAACACAGCTTTTTCAATCGTTACATTTTATGTGTTATAAATTAAGGCGCCATGGAAACCTTTTGCTCTCAGGCAAAAGTTTGCTATATTAGAAAGCTTAAGTTCATTCAGAGTTTTATTATAAAACTTCATATGGTCATTGTCATTCCTTGATATGGTCGTGGTCATTGTCATTCCTTGATATGGTCGTGGTCATTGTCATTCCTTGATATGGTCGTGGTCATTGTCATTCCTTGATATGGTCGTGGTCATTGTCATTCCTTGATATGGTCGTGGTCATTGTCATTTCTTGATATGGCCGTGGTCATTGTCATTTCTTGATATGGTCGTGGTCATTGTCATTCCTTGATATGGTCATGGTCGTTGTCAGTCCTTGATATGGTCGTGGTCATTGTCATTCCTTGATATGGTCGAGGTCATTGTCATTCCTTGATATGGTCGTGGTCATTGTCATTCCTTGATATGGTCGTGGTCACTGTCAGTGCTTGATATGGTCGTGGTCATTGTCATTCCTTGATATGGTCGTGTTTATTGTCTATGCTTGATATGGTCGTTTTTATTGTCAGCGATTGATGTTGTCGTGTTTATCGGTAGTACTTGATGTGGTATTGGTCATTGTCTGTGCTTGATATGGTCATTTTAGTGTTTATTGTCAGTGCTTGATATGGTCGCTTCATTGTCAGAGCTTGATATAGTCGTGCTTCTGGTCTGTTCTTGACATGGTCGTGTTTATTGTCAGTGCTTGTTGTGGTTGTGTTCATTGTAAGTGCTTGATATGGTTTAGTTCATTGTCAGTGCTTGATATGGTCGTGGTCATTGTCAGTGCTTGATATGGTCGTGGTCATTGTCATTCCTTGATATGGTCGTTGTCATTGTCATTCCTTGATATGGTCGTGGTCATTGTCATTCCTTGATATGGTCGTAGGTCACTGTCAGTGCGTGATATGGTCGTGGTCATTGTCATTCCTTGATATGGTCGTGTTTATTGTCTATGCTTGATATGGTCGTGTTTATTGTCAGCGTTTGATGTCGTCGTGTTTCTCGGTAGTACTTGATGTGGTATTGGTCATTGTTAGTGCTTGATATGGTCATTTAAGTGTTAATTGTCAGTGCTTGATATGGTCGTCTTCATTGTCAGAGCTTGATATAGTCGTGCTTCTGGTCTGTTCTTGACATGGTCGTGTTTATTGTCAGTGCTTGATGTGGTTGTGTTCATTGTAAGTGCTCGATATGGTTGTGTTCATTGTCAGTGCTTGATATGGTCGTGGTCATTGTCAGTGCTTGATATGGTTGTGGTCATTGTCCGTGCTTGATATGGTCGTTGTCATTGTCAGTTCAGGTTATGTTCGTGATCATTGTCAGTACGTGTTATGGTCGTGGTCATTGTCAGTACGTGTTATGGTCGTGGTCAATTTCGGTGTTTGATATGGTCGTGGTCATTGTAAGTGCTTGATACGGTCATGGTCATTGTCTGTGCTTGATATGATCGTGTTCACTGTGAATTCTTGATATGGTCGTGTTTATTGTCAGTGCTTAATATGGTCGTGATCATTGTCAGTGCATGGTACGGCCGTGGTTATTGTCAGTGCTTGATATGTTCGTGGTCATTGTCAGTGCGTCATATGGTAGTGGTCATTGATTGTGCTTGATATGGTCGTCTTTAGTGTCTATGCTTTATATGATCGTGGCTATTGTATGTGCTTGATATGGTCGTGGTCATTGTCACTGCTTTATATCGTCGTGTTTATTGTCAGTGTTTGATACGGTCGTGTTTAGAACGTGTTATGTTGGCGGTCATTGTGCTTGATATGGTCTTGTTCATTGTCATTGCTTGATATGGTCTTGGTCATTGTCAGTTCATGATATGGTCGTATTAAATGACAGTGCTTGATATGGTCGTGTTATTTTCAGTGCTTGATATTGTCGTGTTCATTACCAGAGCTTGATATGGTCGTATTAATGGTCATTACTTGAGATGGTCGTGGTCATTGAAAGAACTTGAAATTGCCGTATTCATTTGTAGTTCTTGATATTGTCGTGGTCATTGTCAATTTTGATGTGGCCTTGGCCATCCGTGATGATTTGTAAACTTGTTACTGATGTATTGGTTTCTCAGAGTAAACAACTTTTCAGAGTTAGTGTTGTTGAAATGGAGGAGTTATAATGATGTCCAATGAAAGGATGTACTCGCCATGCTATTTGATGGTGAATTGAGTCTTCACTTTGCGTGTTCGTCTAATGAATTAGGTTTTAATAGCAATAGATGACGTTGTAATACATTACTGTGCTTTAAGGCAGTTAAAGCTACCGTTGAGATGCTATCCTAAGACCTCACAGCGTTCTACATAAGTTGAAATACTAGTAAATGTGATGCCACTGATTTTAACAGCGATCCTTTTGGTGCAAGGCGTAATTCAATTTTTCAGCATTTGATGTTTCCGTGATACATCGCTCCATTGTATAGAAGAACATCTATCTATTTATTGTCAAAAATGTGTTATACAATCAAGGAGAGACAGACATACGTCCGTGCAAGTGTTTAATAGTGGGGCCACGTCTTGATCAGCTCGTACAGCTTGTTCCCCGGGCACGCCGTCTGCCCCACATCCCTGTGACCCCGTAGCATGTAGGTGGCGGTGATCTTATGGTTGTCATAGGCGCACTGGACGAGCTGCTTTACGGCGTTCAGGGCAGCGTCATTCGGCAAGCGGTTCGTGAAATCGCCGATCACGCAGATGGCTAAAGCGAGAGCGCAAGTTGCTATTATTTCTCAACGCAAATCAAAGTGAGTAGATAAACACAACTTCATCATTCACGACCTCAGTTAATAGCTTCAATAAGCGTTACAAGCTAGTTCTTTGTATAATTTACGATATATTAATATGAAGAAAAACGCACCCAGGCCGACGGAGTTGTAATTAAGGGTATGAGCGCCCACAGCATCCCAGCCTCTGCCTTCGTAAACATTGCCATCCTCGCCCACAATAAAGCTGTACTCGATGTCAGAATAGCCTGAAACCACGAAACAGTGTATGTCATGTACTGGGCAAACAGGGCCTGTTGATTACTATCTGAACAAACACCATACCCACAAGCAAAGAAGTAATAACTTTCTTTGGGTCGAAAAGTATATGTGAGGACACCAGGGCGATTAGTATTTAGGCCTACCATGTCCGTCCATGTGATAATTCTGATACGATTTGACCATTTGTGTGCACTCAGCCTTGGTGTGGCAAAAAGGAGTAGCTCCATGGTGAATGAACATGTACTTTGGTGTGTGGGCAAGAAGGGTATGCGGCCTTGTGGGCGAGCGCGCACCCCACTCATGGCGCGTGACTATATGTGGACAGCCGGGTAACTGGACCGCGCTCGAAGTAGGAGATCCATATCCGACACAAGATTGTATATGTACGTATCCTTCGTGGATCAAACCGTCCTGTCCAATCGAACATTTCTGTATTAACACTGATGTTGCACACATAATGAACATTTAAGAAGCATACAAAGTGTTTGGTTTACTTCTTAAATCAGTATTAAAATCATATTTATACAATCAGATTCACTTAATTAATTTATATTAATGATACTTCCTGCTCACTTTAAACTCACATGTCCATTGTAATCCACATTAACCCATGAATCACCAGCTATGGTCTGCCTTTGGCCTTTGAAAGTAAGGCAATGTCCAGTGGCTAAAGTGGTCAGTGTGTTGTGAGTTGTTCCTGCACCATCGCGCACATGCACAGCTGTTGTTGCGCATGCGCAGTCAGCAGCAAGCGTCCAATATACGCAGAGATCGGTCAATACTACGAACGCGAAAATGAACCTCATTTTCTCCTGTACATGAAAAAGGAAGTTAATAGAAACTAAATCAGCAAATAAAAATAAACATCATTTTCTCCTGTTCATGAAAAATAAAGTTCATTGAAACTAAATCAGCAATCAGTCAGATGTGTCTTGGTATTGGATTAAGGTAATTGACAAACAAGAGAACGGATATGACCAAATTTCTTACCTGACGTGCTGATTCTGTTGCTGACAAGATCGAATCGTGCTTATCTCTTATCTTTTACTGAGAGAATCGTGTGGTGTCTTCCCTTACAAAGCTAACAAATGTTGAGAGACCTTGTACTATTTTGATAACCATTTTCTCATAAAATGATAGCAAGTCACGCACGCTTTCGGGAAACACTATACAGCTTCTCATAAATACTCGTCGGACGGTGTCAATAAGCTACTTCATTTATCAAATCAAAGCGCTGAAGAAACTTCAGTTGTTCGCTAATGGGTAAACAAAGGGCATGTTGTATATATAAACAAATAAGTAATATCTCTCTCTCCCCTTGCCCCCCTCTCCCTCCCCCTCTCCCTCTCCTCCTATTTCTCCCTCTCCCCCTCCTTGCTGGTGTCAAACCGCCATCTTGAAAACAGGTTTCTGTTGAGCCGTTTATTTTGATTGGCTATTTCAATATAAAGATTTGCATACTATTAATACAGGTATATACGTATTCCACTCCCGGATTTTCTGCGCAGGGCGCAGATATTCCTCCGGTGGATTATTTGCGTCTGTCGATATAAACAGTAAATACTCCTGTGTTGGATTTTATGCGTATATACGCAAATCTGTAATAGGGACGTGGAAAAATTCTGCGTACATGCGCAGATATTCCTCCGGTGGATAATTTGCGTCTGTCGATATATACAGTAAATAATCCTGTGTTGGATTTTATGCGTACATACGCAAATCTCTAATAGGGACGTGGAAAAATTCTGCGTACATGCGCATATATTCCTCCGGTGGATTATTTGCGTCTGTCGATATATACAGTAAATAATCCTGTGTTGGATTTTATGCGCGCATACGCAAATATCTAATAGGGACGTGGAAAAATTCTGCGTACATGCGCATATATTCCTCAGGTGGAATATTTGCGTCTGTAGATATATACAGTAAATAATCCTGTGTTGGATTGTATGCGTACATACGCAAATCGCTAATAGGGACGTGGAAAAATTCTGCGTACATGCGCAGATACTCCTCCGGTGGATTATTTGCGGCTGTAGATATATACAGTAAATAATCCTGTGTTGGATTTTATGCGTACATACGCAAATCGCTAATAGGGACGTGGAAAAATTCTGCGTACATGCGCAGATATTCCTCCGATGGATTATTTGCGTCTGTCGATATATACATTAAATAATCTTATGTTGGATTTTATGCGCGCATACGCAAATCTCTAATAGGGACGTGGAAACATTGCACAAGTTTTGAAACAATTTATTCAAAATTTAAGTGACATGACATCACCAAACGAATGAAAATCTTCTTTACAAACTTGAACTGTTAAAAAATATTTAGTACAAAATAATGTTTTATAGGATTGCAATAGAATAAACGTGGTCTTTTGTTTTAAGAATTTCAAATTGTATTTGTTGCATTTTCACTCTTCCGTACAACCGATTACAGCATCTGGAATACTTTTCTGAAAATGAGTGATGCCCGGGAACACTGAGGGATAAAAGCCGAGTAATAAGTATTTTCATATGTATTTACTCGGTGTGAAGATATCTCTCGGCTTTTATACGCCTCTTCTTTGGCAGGTGCGAGTTGACGGGCGAGTTTGCAAGTTCGGTTTCAGACTGGAGAAAAGGGAGACTCTTAAATCTTGTGATAGCGATTCTCTCACGAATGAGTTTAAGCAACTTCACGTTAGAGAGTCAACTCTGTAAAAACATATCTCGGCGAATTACAAAGAACTAGGAAAAACTGCCTCCTAGAAAAACTTTGGTTTACAGATGGCATAGATACTGACATATATTTTTCACGTGTTCGTGTGTGGAATCGACGGCCGCGCGGAAGCGTCTGACAGCAATGTGTAAACAGCTAAAACAAGAACCGCTACCCGAGTTCATAAGAAGAGAAAAAGAAAATACCTGCATCCACTTACAACATGTTGACAGGCTATTCCCAGACACCGCAGTACCTCAGGATACGGATGATTTTACTGACGACGTCGCCGTAGACCAGTTATCAGATTATCCTCTCCTTGTTGCTGTATATGTTGAGGACGAAGGATATGGAATAGTGCATTTGGAAACAAGCAATGTATCGAAACCGAAACTTGTTTGTGCTTCATGCAAAACCAATGTTCATTTCTGCAAACACGTAAAATCATACAAGAACTTGAGCAAGACACAAAACATAGACCTTGATAGTGAGCTTGAACATCAGCGTCACTTGCCCTCGGAGAAGTTATAAGTCCGTTTTCAGAGCATCTGAGAAAAAAAGTTTGACGAATACGAGTCACAGAAAAGAACTTTTCCAATTCATTTTGTTCCGAAATCTACAAAGGGAACATGTACGCACAGCAACGCTTGGGACGATCGAAATCATGTTGAAATTGGCTGGGTAGCTTCGACGTCAGTAAAGATAAACAGGGCTCACATAACTATCAATTCGGATGACGGCGAGCCACTGTTTACGTACTTTCGTCCGACAATCGGCGACTGTAAATGTAAGCTGGATTATGACGGCCAAGAAGATCTAGTTTTCAACTTGGATAATCACAATTTTGTTTATTACGGCGTGCTGTTTCAATACTTGTTCTCTATGGTACACACTGGTAGCCCGCTTGTTTCTATGCATAAACACTTTTATGCTACCAAAGCAGTGATGAGCAATGTGAAAATGATACCATTTTTCGTGTTACGGAAAGCATGGAATTCGTTCGCACGCCTGCTTGACTTAGACTATAGCAATATATTTGTCTGTAAACAATGTTGTACAAATCCGGGTGTACTTATATGTGATGGAACGGATGTAGGCATGAAGAAAGACCTTATGTCAGATATAATGGATACCAAAAACAACATAAACTCCCATAATAAACCCATTTAAGGCAGCAAACACTCCGATAGGACTTATATAAAATCTGTAGCATGCCGTCATTTTCTTCTCAAGCTGGCAGGGGGAAACAGGGACAAAGAAGAAAGCAAACCAAGGCGTTAGATACAATTCTTTTAAGTTCTACCGAAATGAAAACACTAAAAGGTATGCTACAGGAAGAAGGAAATAACCACTTAGTTGAGATCGTAGATAAACTGAATGTGTTTAATACCGTTCCGCATCATTATCGGATCATTCTAGCAGAATTGGGTAAAAACACTCCCGTCTGTGGTATAATGCAATGCGGTGGCAACGAACGCTGCTTAGATATTCTGACACAAATTTCAGAAACTGGCGACAACATTCTGGACAGCGTCAACATTGACAAACTGTCAATAATACAACAGCAGGTTCCAGTGATAGCAGCGTTTTTGGCAGGTTGTTCGGAAAAATTACCTGACCACTCAAGACAGTTATTACACGAGCTTTTAAGTATGCTTAAACAAACTTTTGATGCCCCAACTGCCCCGAAATCTAACTATGCAGAGCTAACAGAATCGCCATGTGATGTATTTCCCTCACTACCGACGGTTCATGGCAGTGGACGATATGAAGCTGACAGAAAAGCAAACCATGATAACAGCGACCAGTATCGAAAGGAGTCGTGGGGCCATCCAACACTAAGTCCAGGGATATTTACTATGTACTGTCCTCACAGTACATGCTATGGCTTTTCTATCCTTGAAAACCATGAGTCGCCTCAAAATCCCTTTGAAATTTTAAAAACTCGGTTTGAGACGGCACCAAAAGTGGTTGTCTATGACAACGCCTGTAAACTTCATCAATACGCCTTCTTGAGGGGGCCAGTATTTTTCAAGGACATGTTGTTTTTAGTAGACAAACTTCTCTGGAAGGGACATACCGCCTGTTACAACATTTCTATGTATGGGACTCATTGCCGTTTGAACAGGACTTAACAGCAAAACAAATGAACAGGGAAATGCCGGCGTCCAGAAGCTGAAAGGCCACTTGTCCTACATGACGTTTGGTAATTTTAAATTTCATGTGAAATAATAGTATGCAATACGTAATTTACAACAAGCACATAAAAACTGTAAATCCATTTTACAATATTTTTCTGAACATGAACGATGTCCATGCAACTGCACTTTGCAATTTCCCGGGCATCACTCATTTTCAGAAAAGTATTCCAGATGCTGTTATCGGTTACGGAAGAGTGAAAATGTAACAAACGAAATTTGAAATTCTTAAAAGAAAAGACCACGTTTATTGTATTGCAATCCTATACAACATAATTATGCCCCCCTTCGAAGAAGAGGGGGTTTATTGTTTTGCACATGTCGGTCGGTCGGTCTGTCGGTCTGTCGGTCCGTCGGTCTGTCGGTCCGTCCACCAGGTGGTTTCCGGATGATAACTCAAGAACGCTTGGGCCTAGGATCATGAAACTTAATAGGAATATTGATCATGATTTGCAGATGACCCCTATTGATTTTGAGGTCACTAGGTCAAAGGTCAAGGTCACGGTAATCCGAAATAGTAAAATGGTTTCCGGATGATAACTCAATAACGCTTATGCCTAAGATCATGAAACTTGATAGGTAGATTGATCATGACTCGCAGATGACCCCTATTGATGTTCAGGTCACTAGGTCAAAGGTCAAGGTCATGTTGACCCGAAATAGTAAAATGGTTTCCGGAAGATTACTCAAGATCGCTTATGCCTAGGATCATGAAACTTCAGATTGATCATGACTGAAAAATGACCCCTATTGGTTTTCAGGTCACTAGGTCAAAGGTCAAGGTCACGGTAACCCGAAATAGTAAACTGGTTTCCGGATGATAACTCAAGAACGCTTATGCCTAGGATCATGAAACTTGAAAGGTAGATTGATCATGACTCGCAGATGACCCCTATTGATTCTCAGGTCACTATATCAAAGGTCAAGGTCACGGTGACTCGAAATAGTAAAATGGTTTCCGGATGATAACTCAAGAACGCTTATGGCTACGATCATGTACCTTCATAGGTACATTGATCATGACTCGCAGATGATCCCTATTGATTTTGAGGTCACTAGGTCAAAGGTCAAGGTCATGGTGACCCGAAATGGTAAAATGGTTTCCGGATGATAACTCAAGAACGCTTATGCCTAGGATCATGAAACTTCATATGTACATTGATCATGACTGGCAGATGACCCCTATTGATTTTCAGGTTACTAGGTCAAAGGTCAAGGTCACGGTGACCCGAAATGGTAAAATGGTTTCCGGATGATAGCTGAAGAACGCTTATTCCTAGGATCATGAAACTTGATAGGTAGATTGATCATGACTCGCAGATGATCCCTATTGATTTTCAGATCACTAGGTCAAAGGTCAAGGTCATAGTGACAAAACACATATTCACACCATGGCTGTCACTACAACGAAGAGCCCATATGGGGGGCATGCATGTTTTACAAACAGCCCTTGTGAAGATATGTCTTCTACAGGTCAAGTTTGTAAAGAAGATTTTTTATCCGTTTGTTGAAGTCATTGATAACGTCACTTAAATTTTGAGTAAATTGATTAAAAACTTTTGTCATTTGACAGGGTGAACGATTTATAATAACAAATAATTGCATTTCAGAATACAAACAAATTTTGTTCAAATTTCTACACTGCGAGGAAAGTGAAAAATGTTATTTTTCAGCTGCACGTTTCAAACTCAAACCTTTGGTTGTAAATTTTAGAGTTACGTGTTGTTGTTTTTTCGTTAATTTTTCGTTTATACATGTTTCTAAAGCCGCAAATAATCTGTTTTGTATTTTTCCTTTTCATGTGGTGTACCTCCGAAAACAAGTGACACTCTGAATTTTTTTAAGTGCTGTGCCTCCGAACACAAGTGGCACTCGGATTTTTTATAAGTCGGGCGCCTCCGAACTAAAGTGACTCTCGGATTATTTAAGTGCTGTGTCTCCGAACACAAGTGACACTCGGATTTTTAATGTGCTGTGCCTCCGAACACAAGTGACACTCGGATTTTTAAAGTGCTGTGCCACCGAACACAAGTGACACTTGGAATTTTGTAAGTGCTGTCCCTCCGAACACAAGTGACACTCGGATTTTTTTATAAGTCGGGCGCCTCCGAACACAAGTGACTCTCGGATTTTTTTAGTGATGTGCCTCCAAACACAAGTGACACTCGGATTTTTAATGTGCTGTTCCTCCAAACACAAATGACACTCGGATTTTTTTAAGTGCTGTGCCTCCGAACACAAGTGACACTCGGATTTTTATAGTGCTTTTCCTCAGAACACCAGTGACACTCGGATTTTTAAAGTGCTGTGCCTCCGAACACAAGTGACACTCGGATTTTTAAACTTTAAATGGGAGAAGAAGCCCGATTTAAGCCGAACCTAGCTACAATGAGTCGGGTGGCGCCCAATGATACCCTTGCCACAGAGCAGCTAATACGAGTTATAACTCGGGGGACTAGGTGCCTGAGCTACTTTCGCTGTGCAGGAATCCGTTTGAATTATTGAAATATATTTATCCGTTCAAAAGTTATCCAACACAGGATTATTTTCTGTATACTCTTTAATACTAAGATAAGCAAAAAGTCCAACAATGGAATTTTTGCGCCCTACGCAAAAACTCCAAATTTGGATCAATAAATACCTCATGAATAGCCTAAAAACTAACATTGCAGGGAGGTTAATTTCTTGTGAAAAAATGTCAACAGACGATATAGTATGAAAAACGCTAATAAATAAACGATTCCGTGTTACTTAGAAACACTATATGAACACTAAATAAAAGAGCAAATATTTAAGGAATTACAATATTGACCTGTTTTTATCGCCTTTTTTATCAGCAAAACGATGGTTGATGTGTGAAAACAATTTCGTAACGGACTGCATCATATGCGAACGTTCTATCAAGGGATACATAAATATAGATATTTATTATATACCTGTTTAATACTTTTAACAAAATACAGGTTGTATTAATCGTTGAAATAAAAAATCCCGTATTACGCAACTCGTTGTTTCCAATTCCGTATTACCATACTAGCCGGACTACTTTCTTCGATCCATTTAATGACGTCACATAACGCGCTTCGAAAATAGGAAACCCCCAATAACGCAATATACTACGTAGTACATCTTGTGACGTCATTTCTGTGACGGAATACAATAGTTTTATTTAAACTCTCTGGAATTTAAGGGCAGTCGGACGTAGTGTTTTTTAACAGTAAACTATTTGTTTAAAACGAATGAATAAACGGCCGTTTATCAGAGTGTGTGTTTATCAGGCATCAATATAAATTTCGATAGGAATACAATAAGATAGTGTGGTTTAAAATAAGTTTCGATAGAGACATGGAAGAATAGAAATGAAAGTGCATATCGTTTCAACGCTTTTGATATAAACATCGAATCAAAGTTATCAACTTAGTTGTTATAAATATTGGATTAACGATGTCATTAAGGTAAGCGTGTCGGAATCCTGTGTTTTCCCGGTTCAAATGTTTACACGGTAATTTACATTAACTGTATTCATACGCGTCTTAAATAAACTATGGCGTACAGTTGAAGTCATTGTTTTGTCAGTTTTGTTAAAGCAAAAATACAATTGTTAACTGTTTTCGTTAGTTGTGTATATAATAAAGGGAATATTACGCTAGTCAATTGTTCCAAGAGTTTGTATTCAGTCTCGTTGCTTGTGTTATTTCGCATCACACTCGAGGCTCCGCCTCTCGTGTGATACGTCATCACACAAGCCAATCGACTGAATACAAACTCTTGGAACAATTGACTAGCGTAATATTCCGTATATATAACTTATTAAGCACTATCATAGTAGTCGTCGTCATTATGATCGTTGATGTCATAATGCAGCACATCATTATCATATTCATAAAAATAACCGTCATTATTATAATCATATTCATATTCACCATCTCGTATCTTCACCGTCATCATCAGCACTGTCAGTATAAGCATCAGCATGATAAGACGCATTTTTCTCAATATCGGATTGTAAATATTGAAATTATCGTTATACTGCATCCATTTTGATATGGACATATTCGTATTTACTGAATTATTGTTTTCAAACCTGTAAAAAATATTATCAAAAGATTATTTATACAATCATATCGTGTATTATATGCATTTGACAGTGATACTATTATAATGATACGATGACATTTTACATTGTTATGGCGATAAAATCTTGATGAAGAAGTCGATTGAGATAATGACGGTTATGGTATTATGAATTTGTTGTTATTTATGATAATACAAAACATGGTGGGGTCGTGTTATTGTTGTTATTGCTGTTGTTGTTGATGATGTTCTGCAGCTGATGGTGGTGATGGCGAGGAAGAAAAGGTTTCGGATGAGAACGGAAGATGAAGAAACTGATTATGAGCCGCTTTTATTTATGATCACTAACCAGTGACCGGCTGCTGAGATAACATTAACAAAGCGAACTGTTTGGCGAGAAAGGGGTCTGGCCAACACCTCATAAAGTCTGAATCTACAACCATTTTGACGGCAAAACAATCAAATCTGATATGACCTCATCGGGATAATTGAAACTAAATGCAGAGAAATTAAAAACAAAATGTAAATAAGAAAGCACAAATACAATCCTTATTTGGAAACGGACAGGTTTTAACAAAAAACTCAAAACGGGTTCAAGTAAAATGTACCCTTTTCAATGCAAAACTCTTCTTAACTTATGACACATAAAATTTAATTAATCTGAACGGCGGCAGTGCTTGTTTGGTAATTAAGAGATATATAAACATGGACAATCTTTGTGTAATAGAAGGCGTAAAAACCGTAAAATGTAAATGATTATTTCTGAAACAACTACATGTTGTACATTGAGATATAAGTACTGGGTGATAATTTTATGAAAAGTAATGAATTGACTTCTAACATTCCCATCACTTTAAAACCTAATTATCTTAACATATACGAGTTGAACCCCTTGATCTGAAGGTTATACATTTATTATAGTCCATCATCACGATTGTTGTTAAGTATAGAAACGAACGTGTAGCACGTTGGCCATTAGGATACTTATATCTGGTGCATATGCAAGCAAACATAAGTACACTTCACTGTTTAAAGGTAGAAAGCAGTTCAAAATACACGAGGTCTTTCATAACTTTGTCACTATTATTATTATGTATATGTAGACGAAAGAACACATACGTATAAATGATGCTTGTTAAAAGCGTTCATTGTATATTCCAAGTGAAACGATGCGTGACAATTCAGTGGTTTGCATTGATATATGATATGTGTATGTGGGCAGTGTTGATGAAATACTAGTGGCCTGTACAAAATATTTTTGAAACTATATTAATATATTGATACCCGCAATGTGTTAAACTATTTTGCAAAAAAACAGCTTTTTTCATGGTTCAATCACATTTCTTATCCAAAAAGGTGTAACAAAAACGTATTGCCCTAAGGCAAAATTACTAATTAGTTTATATCAGTGCTGATTGGTCGCTGTCATGGGTGATGCTTTTAATTCTCTGCCATAACTTTTTGGGGCGATTGCCTTCTGCAATTCGCCCCATAGGTAACATAATATACGTATGCCGAAGAATGTAGTCCGTTACTGCATTTTACCACTTTGCATCCAGATTCTGCATTCGCAAACAAATAGCTCCGGAGCAATGAGCGCGTTCCATCCATGGCAACGTCTTTTCACTGTGGCATTAGCACCAAAGTAACACGAAGTAACAGAGTAACAGAGCAATACTGAACTATCTACACTTAACCGATACAGCGCATTTATGTTCTTTCGTTTTAAGAAATAAACTGCGTTCGCGATATGGGCGACAAAATTCAATCACCACGCGCTACATTTTTACTGTCAAAGTAAACATCTCAATGTTCTGATATATATGAATAATAATTGAATCTACATGATCACTGATGTATAGAAACCTTATGACAACGTTTGTTTTCACGAAATCTCAGATACATATAACACTAAGTCAGAGTCAAAACCTAGGTCACCAGTTAAAAATTGATAATTATCAACATTGTATTCACAAACGTTCCGTAGTTATGAATTGGCACGTACGACAATTACTTGTTTTAACAAGAGATGTGTTCGTTAGAAACACAATGCCAAGCTTTGAAATAAAATTTCTATTAATCATTTGGCAGGTATAGAAATCATCTCCCTTTAAAGCGTATTACTTCCCTTGGATTTTGTCCAATTCAACCAGTGGGGGTGGGGGGGGTCTGTAGACAGTCAAAATGATCAAGTCAGACTTCACTGACAACCAAGGCCTGTGGTTTTTCAAAGAGATCATAGCCAGAGTTCATCATGTACCTATAGACATAAGTCCAGAGGAATGTAATGAACCCTACCATTATACTTCAAAAATTAGTACAGTAAAGAAATGATAATTATATAATTAAAAAAAAAGACAAATATTTCATTTGAGTTATAAAAATAAAAAATCTGTACAGTAACTGTGAAGAGAAGTTAAATTCTTGGTAAGGAAATATATATGAGATTTGTAATTTTATAAATTACTTCCTTTGAAAATAATTGTCTCTAACAAATCTCTATTTTTAGTAGCAAATAATTAAAAGCCACTCTCAATTTTTAGTAGCAAAAATAAAAACCACTACCGTGACTGTAGATTCACCAATCAATGTGCAGCTCCATGAGATACGCATGCATGCCAAATATCAAGTTGCTATGTTCAATATCGAATAATTATCACCCTTTAAAGCTTTTTACTTCCCTTGGATTTATATTTTTGACCTTAGACCTTGAAGGATGACCTTGACCTTTTACCACGATTTATATGTCAGAAACACAATGCCACCTACTGCGCAACTTTGATTTATTTAAAAAAACATATATAATTTGGCAGGTCAGATAATTATGTCCATTTAAAACTTATTACTTCCCTTGGATTTGTTTTTTCGATCCCTAGACCAGGAAGGATGATGTTCACCTTGAAATGTTACCACTAAATATGTGCAGCTCCATGAGATACACATGCATGCCAAATATCAAGCTGCTATCTTCAATATTTAAAAAGGTTTGGCCAATGTTAAAGTTTTTTTCGGACGGACGGACAGACTGACATACTGACATTCTGACTGACGGACAGTTCAACTGCTATATGCCACCCTACCGGGGATATAAAAAGCAGCATTTACTTTTAACCCTAATAGCTAAATCATTTATTATGTTGACAGCCTTTCACCCTTCCTTAATTCCATCTGTTTTATTCACCAAAAGTGATTGGTTGGCATCACGGTGTATAGTGTTTTTACGATCACAAAATTAAAGAAAAATCGCCCCACCAGTACTTTGATTTTTAGAGTTACCAACTATCAAAGATTTAGTTTTTTTGTATTAACGGAGTTATAATTATGTTATATAATTTTGCTATGTAAACAGCAAGCGGGTCACAAAATTACAGCTCTCGCTCAGAAATATTCGCTGCGAGTAAAGTCGAGATAAAGAGCGAATATTTATACAAATTAAACGCGTATCTCGTTCTTGCTGAAATGGCTTGAAAGTGAGCGGAATTTAAACAATTAATGGACGTCGCCATCTTGTTAGTCACGTGATTACCCCCCACCCTCCGGTATAATAAGATATTAATGTTCTCAACAGCGATCGACAAGGTGTTAAACGTCACTGATTATTGAAGCAGTTGATGATAAAGAGAGACTTAAAAAAACATAGTTGATTATGATGTTAGACGAAAATGCTATTGGACGAGATATGGGGAATAACAGTTTACTTTCCGTATCATTTTGTTATATATCAGGCGATGGCTTAGATTAAGATAACGACCAGACTTGCCGGACCACTTTTTATTAATTCATAGTCGTTAAATACAAATATGACCTACCTCCCAATTTTGTAAAGGTCAATAAAAAGGTTCAGTTAACCGGTACCGTCTTTTGACAAAAAAGGTTAATCTGATTTGTTTTATTTTATTTTTCATGGAATAAAATGTTCGATTGTAAATTTTGCGCGCGACATACTGCCAACTTTCACAGGCGTCTACTTAGAAAAACATTTCACACCAACGACGGTTAATAATAACATGTAAACTAACACAGTAATTAAGCAACAAATCAGTACCTTTATGGTTACAAACATGGGGGACATTTAAACGTTTTTGATTAACATGTTTTACTTTTGCTTGTTCACTTAACCGGTTCATAACCGGTAACAATAAAAAAAAAGTTAACCGGTTTATGATTTTTTAATCGGTTGCATCCCTTATAAAAATACATCAGGCACCTGTGTATTAGTCCGTAAGCAACGTCAAGGTATGATTCATTGTTATATCGCGGTTGCATTTCATAACCTAAATAAACAACATAAGAAGGTGATGGATTTATTGTCAAATATATGCTGTATAGGCGAGGCAGCCATAGGTCCTTGCAGGTGTGCAGGAATTAATAGTGGGGCCACGTCTTTATTAGCTCGTACAGCTTGTCCCCGGGGCATGCCGTCTGCCCCACGTCCCTGTGGCCCCTCAGCGTGTAGTTAGGGGTGATCTTGTGGTTGTCATGTGCACACTTGATCAGTTGCTTAACGGCGTTCAGGGCAGCGTCGTTTGGCACGCGATTCGTAAAGTCGCCGATCACGCAAATAGCTGAAATAAAAGCGAAACTCGTTATAGTTAATTATCAAGGGTAGTCGCTTTTACATACCAATATGGGTAGCTGGCTGATTCAATCTTTACTTTTAGCAATGTCTTCCAATGGTCTAATTAATATATAATATGATTTTGGGTAATTCTTTTTCACGACCAAAAGAACAAACCTAGGCCAACAGAGTTATATCCGTAGGTATGAGCGCCAATTTCATTCCAGCCTCTTGCCTCGTAAACATTGCCGTCCTCACCAACCACAAAACTGTACCCAATGTCAGCCCAACCTGCAACAAAGAAGACGAGTTTTACATGTATAGGTAAACGAGCTGTGTGTGTGGCCATTGGGGACATCAACAACACACATTTACACAAAACAACAACTGACATCTGGTTCGATATAACTTACTGGTAGTCTCAAAGCGAGAGTTACTCATATGAGTGTATTTACCATGCCCGTCCATGTGATAGTTCTGGTAGGACTTCACCACGTGTGTGCACTCTGCCTTAGTGTGGCAGAATCCAGATGCGCCGTGGTGAATGAACATGTATTTCGGGGTGCTGGGAAGATCGCCGCTATAACTCGTTGCTGCACGCGCACCCCAGTCATGTCGCGTGACGATGGGAGGACATCCGGGCAACTGGACAGCACTTGCAGCTGAAGAGCCGGATCCGGCACAGGCTTGTATGTGTACGTATCCTTCGTGCATCCAACCGTTCTTTGTGAAAACGAAGTATAAGTCAAAGTTTATTTTCTATACAATTTATTTCAATTATTACACATCACGGGCGAGGCGAGCCAGGGCATGATTTGAACAATGTTATCAGAGGACCACTATACCAAGTTACATATTAAAAGCTTTTATTAAACTGCTAGGTCTTTCTGATTTAATTTTTTGGGCGTTGCTGTCTAAGCCAAGTTTTGACCTTCATCGACAACTAAATAAAATGCAGACACGAATGAATACAAGTCTACTTCTATAATGGTCAAATTGAAAAGTATAGGGATGCAGTATTGCGTTTAACAACGATTCTAAACAAATATTTAGCGTGAAGATATAGTTTCTGATAAGACAAATGTGCGCCTTAACAGTTTTACTCAAATCACAAAAACATATTTGACCCCTAATAGTTTATCATAGCAAATAGTTCTTATCATCAGTATACCCCTCCAAATTATTCGAGTATTGTGTTATGTGCAAATACGAATGGTAGCGTGCAGGAACCTTCCAGACGATGAAATGTTACACAGCAAATATGAACAACCCTTGCAAAGGATGCGATGTTACACACCAAATATGAATAAACATTGCAGAGGATGTGATGTTCCACAGCAAATATGAACAAACTTTTCAGATGATGCGATGTTACACAGCAAATATGAACAAACTTCGAAGAGGTTGCGATGTTAAATTTACACAGCAAACATGCATAAACCTCGCAGAGGATGCCATGTTACTCAGCAAATATGAAAAAATCTTGCAGAAGATGCATTTACACAGCAAATTTAAACAAACTTTGCAGATAATGCGATGTTATACAGAAAATATGAACACAAGTTGCAGAGGATGCGATGTTACACAGCAAATATGAATAAACCTTGCAGAAGATGCGATGTTCCACAGCAAATATTAACAAACCCTGCAAAGGATTCGATGTGACACAGCAAATATGAACAAACCTTGCAGAGGACAGTTACACAGCAAATAAAAACAAACTTTGCAGAAGATGCGATGTTACACAGCAAATATGAACAAACTTTGCAGAGGATGCGATTTTACACAGCAAATATGAACAAACTTTACATAGGATGCGATGTTACACAGTAAATATGAATTAACTTTGCAGAAGATGCGATGTTACACAGCAAATATGAACAAACTTTGCAGAGGATGCGATGTTACACAGTAAATATGAACAAACTTTGCAGAGGATGCGATGTTACACTGCAAATATTAATGTTTGAGCCTTGAAAACCTAAGTTTTCATTCTTTAAATTTATTTTAAGCTCTAATTACCTGCAGTGAACCTCACACAACGATAATTCCTGTGAAATGTTGTGAACATCTGCCCAACGGTTTAGCAGGAGATGGCGTTTAAATAGAAAATTTACACACGATGCAAGACGGATTAACGGATCCAAAAAGCTCAACCATATCGCAATGTGCACAGGTGAGCTAAAAAGATTTCGTTCTGACATTGGTCGAAACATCTTATTCAATCAATCAACTTTTAAAATATAATATACCGTTATAACAAACTCACTTGTCCATTATAATCCACATTAACCCATGAATCCCCAGCTACGTTCTGCCTCTGTCCTTTGAAAGGAAGGCATTTTCCAGTGGCCAACGTGGTCAGTATGTTGTGAGTTGTTCCTGCACCATCACGAACATTCACACCAGTTGTTGCGCATGCGCAGTCAGCGGCAACCGCCGTACTGATGCAGATATTGCCAAATACAACGAACGCGAAAATGAACCTCATTTTCACCTGAATATACATTGAGTAAGTAGATTATTGATACAGCAGCTAAAAAGTTAAACTTAAATCAATAACAAAACTCGGCAGCAATAGTCTTAATAATAATAGATAAACGTCGTTGACTGACATGAAAAACTATTATGATCGAATGTCTTACCTGACTTGCTTCTGTGAATAACCAAAGCGAATTTAGCCCTTTGGATCACACAGAGTTCCTCTTATCTTCTGCTCAGAGAGTCATCATGTGTCTTTACGTACAAGACGATAACAAGATACCTTGCACTAGTTTTGTTTCCAACAGGTCATAACAATTTGGTATATTGCAAAATGTGAATTAAAACGGCGAAGACATGGCTTTACAGGTTAGTTTAGTTTTCGAGTTTGTTTCGTATCAATTTGGAAACTTAGGAAATAATTATACAAAATATAGTGTTAATTTGTGTTGGTCATGTTAAAACTCGTTAACCATAGCTTTACTTGGTGTTGACTGTGTACTTTTAAATATGATGTATAAACCAAACTTCAAATATTCAGTCGTATGGTACCATAGCTTTACTTGGTGTTGACTGTGTACTTTTAAATATGATGTATAAACCAAACTTCAAATATTCAGTCGTATGTTAAGCTGTGTCAATCAAGGAGTCGTGAAAAGGAATTATACAAATAATTTTCCCAAATACTCTACAAGAAAGTTATATTATTTTGATGTATGTTTTATGATATAAATTGCCATAGACTTTTTTAGGTTGGTAAAATAAACAGAAATCAGACATAAACATGCAAATTTCAAGAATGCAAATGTCTTGTTGACTTAATCACTTAATAACTAAAATATCATATGAGCTTCTGAATACATTTCCATTTTTCTTCTCAGTCTAATATCTTAGGCATTTCCAAGTTGTTGTTTGTTAAAGTTAAATATAACAATGTGTTAAGTAAGTGTTCAACGAGTTATCTATTATAAATTAAGTCATTTATTAATTTATAAAGCAATATGCTGATTCATGTGCTTTTTTTCAGTGCCATTTAAATGATACACTGGCAGCAATATTATTGGGGAAGATTGAAAACCAAATCTTCAAGAAATTACCATCGGACATAATAGTAGAGCTTTAACAAACTTCTGACACGAGATCTTGAAGATTAAAGGGCCACCTACAATCTGTTCTAAGGGATAATATGGTGGTGTTCTGAGACAACTGGGCATAATGCATGTGCGTAAAGTGTCGTCCCAGATTAGCCTGTGCAGTCCGCTTTTATGGTATTTTTTTGGTTTCAATGAAGTCCCTCCTTACCGAAAATTAAGTTTAGACGGAAAATGTCGGACTGCACAGGCTAATCTGGGACGACACTTTACGCACATGCATTGAGACCAGTTTTCTCAAAACAAGGCTCATATGGTGGTGTGTTTTTAGGTTGACTTTACGACATACATGTACAACTAGTACAATTAAGATATTTTCTATGAACATTCTAGAAAATTTATTGATCAACTGTTATAAAGTGTTTGATATTCTAAAGAGTATGTAGATTTGACAATTAATATTTGTAAACGCTTTGACAGTACATCAACTTGAATTTACTATTAATATCTTAGAATGTCCCTTAATTTCATTAAAACAAATGTTGGATTGTTCTTTTTTTAAATTCAAATTATTTTAAGTAAGTATTGACCACTGACAAATGAATACCCAATTTTATTCCAATTAATAAATTAGTGGAATGATAACTTATTTAGAAAAGAGTGTATGGAAACAAAACGTTTCTTTTTTAAATTAGTTTCATTGAGGCTACTTTGATCATATGATTCGATATTGTAACATTATTTTTGATCTAATGTTTTATCTTTAATGTGTCGCATATCTTTAAATGTATTGCCATAGACATTGATGGATGAAAACAACTTGTTTATGTTATTAGCACATTGCAAAAAGAAACAAACATTTTATGGTGTTTTTATGTGTTTACATCTGTTAATGTAACAATCCTTCAGTAGGTTGTGTTACTTTCCGTCATAAGAGTTTTGCCTCACGATCATCACAAGGCCTTCCGGTCATCGATCGGTGCTACCTACAATATACTTACCCGCTACTGGCCTTCAATGACCAAATAGAAAAATGACCAACCATTTGTTAAACAAACCAACAGATGTTAATTAAAGGGATCTTTTCACGTTTTGGTAAATTGACAAAATTGAAAAAAGTTGTTTTAGATTCGTACGTTTTCGTTTTAGTTATGATATTTGTAAGGAAACAGTAATACTGAACATTTACCATGGTCTAATGTAGCCATTATATGCATCTTTTGACGATTTAAAAACCTGAAAATTATAAAGCGTTGCAACGCGAAACGATCACAGGCAGCAGTATCATAAATTTGCCCCCCCCCCCCCGGAACCCTACCCCCCCCCGAGCTTACCCCAGGGGTTCCATATTGTTAAATGTACACCTATTGTGTATGGTTTGACTTTTCAACAACGAATATTGACAAAAATTCATAGTTTGAAAAAATAATCCTCGTATAGGTATTATATATACACAAGGTATGAAACGCACTATATGCCTATTGCTGAAAGATTGTGGAACACTGGACGTGACCTTTTTAATCGAAAACACACATGTTCCCATGCAGTTACCGACAAAATGCAACTGGATTCGTTAAAAGACAGTAAAAGCAACGAGATTACACTACTTACCGATCTCCTGCTCGGCTAATAACTTTAATATTCAATTAAATTCGACTTTCTCGCTACATGTCTGTGTTTTGCTGTCATATTTTGTCGATCGAATGCTCGGTTCTTAAACGCCATATCATTGGCCAACACAATCAGAACAACCAACCAGATGACGCGTTATAAAATTAAAATGGTGTACATGTGTAGATGAAACACCGAGTGACATATAGCGAGAAAGTCAAATTTAATTGAATATTAAAGTTATTAGCCGAGCAGGAGATCGGTTAGTTGTGTAATCACGTTGCTTTTACTGTCTTTTAACGAATCCAGGTGCATTTTGTCGGCAACTTCATGGGAACATGTGTGTTTTCGGTGAAAAAGGTCACGTTCAGTGTTCCACAATCTTTCAGCAATAGACATATAGTACGTTTCATACCTTGTGTATATATAATACCTATACGAGGGTTATTTTTTCAAACTGTGTATTTTTGTCAATATTTGTTGTTGAAAAGTCAAACAATACACAATAGGTGTACATTTAACAATCTGGAACCCCTGGGGTAAGCTCGGGGGAAGGGGGGTGTAGGGTTCCGGGGGGGGGATAATTTATGATACTGCTGCCTGTGGAAACGATTGAATAATTTGGAGAGTTCTGTTGTCGCTTTAATTTTGTGAAACTACAAAGATTGCTTATATAAACTATAAAATACGTCAGTCATACATGCTTGGCAGGATGTAAAGAAAACCAGTCTGAGTGAAACGGACATTTATTGCAAAATGTCATCAACTTAAACAAAACATCTAAATTAATCCAATAGATTTATGACAAGTTCCCTTCTACCCTGCTGGTCAAGCAAAAAACCCGCCTTATTACATATAAAGGCAAAGCATACCTGAAGGTACATAATAAAAGGCATATTTACAACTGCATAAATGACAATGTAAAAGGCATTAGTCAAAAACACACATAGAAGGTATTATGAATGAGCAAAAAAAAAATTACATAAATATTAATGTATTTAGCGGAGGCGGAATGGAGGTACGATAATTTTTCTAGCAACTTTCTGCTAACAGCGTTCTCTTAGACTGAGAGAAGGGCGCTTTGCTTTGTCTGCGAAAGGACGCTAAGCGCGTGGTAACGTGACTCGGACCCCGGCGCCCGATTGGCTGAGCGTTATGCAACATTAGGCAACCTATTCCAATCCGCCCCGCATCTTTACATAACTTAGAACCAAGTTCGATTCATAAAAACTTTTATGTGTGCATAAAATTTCATTTATGAATCGCCTTTCCACTTACATAGCGACTTATCACCACCAAGGGATTAGGACGGAGTAACGAAGAATGTACAGAAAACCAGTCTGAGTGAAAAGGACATTTATTGCAAAATGTCATAAACTTAAACAAAACTTCTAAATTAATTCAATAGATTTATGACAAGTTCCCTTCTACCCTGCTGGGCAAGCAAGAAACCCGCCAAACGTGAAACGACGTTTCACGCCCGCCCAGCTGGAACCCCCGGTGGCATTAAGTATTCAGATAAGAGTAAAGATAAAATGCCTTTTACAATAACCACTTTTAAACAATATTTTCGCCAATGTTAAAGTATTATTATTAAGTAGTGTAAGTTATAAATTAAACTGCTATACATGTAGTTTTTAAGAATTAATGACTGTTGATTAATTGTAAAAAATTGAAATATTTCACTAACACATTTAGGTAAAATCAATATTTCTATAATTATGTAGATCTATTTTAAGTAATCATGAAATAATGCAGTAAGCCAAGTTATACATGGTTCCAACTCCGTAGCTTTATAAACGTTTATGACGAGAAATTAGAAAAATAAACAGACAAATCGTTTCGAAAATCTTGTTTCCCTCGATAAGGCAACTCAAATCATTTTTACCAAGGTGAGCCATGATATCATCTTATCAGTACATAGTTACGTTTCGACTTTGTGTTTTGTATTTCCACAAAGGAAGCATCGTATACTTAACGGAAATCATACAATTCTTTATTTGAAAAAAAAAGTTAAATTATTATTACTTTAATCGACATGTATTTGAAAAATTTAATGGAAACATGAACGTAAAAGCTAATTTAAATATTGTTCATGGCAGGTATTGGTTGAAAAAAAAAAACTGTACTTCTTTCAATATTATTTGGCCATATGAGTTACATTTGAATGTCACTGTTTTTAGACTGCAGTATCACAGTCTATTTTAAAAAATGGTGTTTGAATAATGAAATCGACTTTTTTGACAATATAAACATGCCCTTTTGATATTTGTTATAACGATAACGAAACTTCCCCTGACACATCCAACAAGGAGATGAAGCTATATTAACGGAAAATATTTTTATACAATTGGCATAAAGCTGGTAATCCATAATGGCGCAAAAAGGAAAATCGCAGTTTCATAATGTTCACCTGTATAGAATGTAGTACTAAAGATTCAAGAACACTCCAATAAACTCTAAGTTGGATGCGGACGATCACCAAAGTATTACTTAAACACAGTGACAAAAATAATTTGTAAAGAGCGTGTATCTTATGTAGGAATTAACATAGGATGCATCTCATCATAAAACAAAAAATAACTGCCTTAATAATAACACAAGAACATCTTTACCTTAACAGGTATTCTATATTAGAAGAATGAATTAATCCGGATGTAGTCATAAATAATAGATACAATTCATGTTTTGACAATGATGTGTTTTATTGCTTAATGCTCATATTTATAATGAATTATGTATTGGTTGATCGTTTTGCTGTCGATTCTCATTTGCTTTCATAGAAATAAACAATATTGGTTATGGCCAGAGCCGTTCAGCCTATTATACAAAGACGGTGAAAGACCACCTCTTCAAAACTCTTCAACCATGTAAATCGTACGGTTCACTTAGCCAGTGCGCTACATGACTGGCGTTAAGTATATACATGCCCGGAGTTTGATCGTCAACGATATATACCCGTCAAGGTTAATATAAGTGAATGTGGATGTAATTGACACAGTTGTATTTCTACGTATTTCAAAATGAAAATAGTTCGATTTAAGAGCCGATCTATAAAGGCCATTATCGTATTCGGATTACTTTGTTTTATTTTGACGTTTTACGTATTTCACGCCTCTGAGACGACAATCGAAGAACATAGCCTTCATTACCAAATACATACGTTGCAAAATGATATATACGCTAAGCAAATACCACTGGACAATGGTGTCTCTAGAGACGGCTGGCTGGACTCGAGACTTCGCGAGATACAGGGTGAGGTAGGGGCGGAGGGACGGGTCGCAGGGACGCCGCCCGGGGGTCAGACCCACGTGGACGTGTTCGTTGTCGAGGAGCACCATGAAGGTAAATACGCTACATGCTGATATTTATTATTGTAAGATAAAACGTCGTTTGGTAGCGTAGTTAGCGTTTCGATGGGTGTGAGAAGCGAAAAGGTTTTGAAGTGTAGCAGATAATTGATTACTTTATATGCAGTATATGTTTAATGTTGTGATTATAAAACGGACGATTCGAATAATGTTTGTAATATAGTTCTAGATTGTTTTTGAAAAAACAACAACATCACATCCCTCGGTATTAAGTTATTAACAATGCTTACCCAAAATATCCACCAATAACATTTGTAATCCAACAATAACGCATGATACGATATGTGGTTTTGATTTTTTTTAAACATGTCGGCTTCGTTTGTGTTAATGTTAAATGTTGTTGTTTTTTCACAATCGAGCCGATTCCAGAGTAAGGCACCAATGGAAGTTTAAACTGTTAATGTAATTCAAGTTAATCCGGTATTGTGCAAAAACATATTATTTCCAAAATAAAATTGTTACTCCTACTATTCCTTTATACACTGTGTACATCACGTTTTGCAGTTTCTTCTCTGTTAAAATGCCTTTATCTATATACAAATTTATGCTTTTATGGATGCCATATTTTCCTTTCGACCAAATCATAATGCACGAATTAAATTTGATTCCGAAACAGGGTGCCTAATAGATCGTTCTGTGAAATTTCCGCTTATGAAAATTACGTTACAAACGGTTTAAGACAATACCATCTTTTACTGGTGTTTATTTTGAATGGTAGTGTATAACTCTTTGGGTCTGTATACAATTAAACAAATACACACTCTCGCTTACTATTATTGTATGGCATCTCTCACGTGATGCTAGTCTTATGCCAAAATTGTACAGTTATTTCAGTACCGGTATGCCAGATAAATATGTTAACTAGGTGAATATATTAAAATCACTTGAATCGAGTTTGTAAAGTTGTCTTTTTTTAATCGAAACAAGAGATGTGTTTGTCAGAAACACAATGCCCACTATTGCGTCGCTTTGAAGACATAAATTTGACCTTTGACCTTGAATGATGACCTTGACCTTTCACCACTCAAGATGTGCAGCTCCATGAGATACACATGCATGCCAAATATCAAGTTTCTATCTTCAATATTCAAAAAGTTATGACCAAATTTTAATGAAGGTTAAAGTTTTAGGAAAGAAAATACAATGATCTTTGACCTTAAAAGATGACCTTGACCTTGATTTTTCACCACTCAAAATGTGCAGCTCCGTGAGATACACATGCATGCCAAATATAAAGTTGCTATCTTCAATATTGCAAAAGTTATCAAACTTTAACCAAGGTTAAAGTTTTGGGACACACACAATGAATTAATTAATTAGTGCGTTTTTAGTATTACAGATCAGTTATTGAATCATTTTCTGTTAAGTTATAAATGGACATTATAAGTTGTTTTCGCACACACATGATTCATAATTTTCATTTAATAAGTTTTGTAAAAAAAGTTTTTTTTTTTACAAAAAGTTTTAAACACATCTAAGCTAGGATTTCATTACAATATATTGTACTACATGTGCCTGCCACATGCAACTATGCCTATGGCCAATCACATCCTGATAGGATCGTAGGCGATCCGATATGTCATCCACCAGTGTCACCCTTTTAACTTGCACATTTAACCACGTGGGTTTATCACGACACTGATCGACTGCTAAAATTTACCGATTTATATAACAAATCACGGTTTCATCAGGCTTAAATCGCGGATATATTTTTTTCTGACATGCGAATTGTTTTCAATCTCGACATAAGCACAACCTTTCCGCTTGAATTGTTTTTATCGAGATAAACGTATGTCATGATCCAGGAGAAAAAAACCTTCGCAATACTAAAGTCGTTATTTGATAAAGATAAATCGTTATTCTTATGCAATTGCTTTGGTCTAAATACAAAAGTAAATTTATTTAAACTGATGCAAGCTGATTTATTTCCTGTCCGAAGATGAAAATCTGAAGATAAACACAATTGAATAAATGTTCCTGTCACGAATTACGGCCACCCTTCAATAAGAATCGGATGATACCGTTCTTCTGATCAACGTTTCCAATTAAGTAGTAATTATTGGTAAATATAAGACATGGCAATCCTATTATTCTATTACCTTTGACATCCGAGACATACGTAGCGTGTCGTGTCATGTCGGATGAAGGTATTTGTGTATTTATTGAATCACCCCCGGAAACCCGACATGCTGTGAGAAGTTGGACATGCTAGGGGATGTAGTCGATATATTTCAAAGAATTTCGGTAGGGTAAGTAAATCCAGTTCTGTAATTGTTTAAAGGCGTTTTTGAAATAAAATATATTTTGATGCATGCAAAGGAGGTATTATCATGGATTTTAGAAAAATCCTGGTTATTAATATTCAGGATTTATTGAAATATGGCTATTTAAAGTCGACGATGCAGGTATTTGTCCCATATTTAGCACTTTATTTACAAATTTCTTTAAAGGTATGCCAGTGAAAAAGTTTTTTCACCGACAATTATATTAACCAATGTCCCCGAGTAACATATCCGCCAGGGTTTCTTCAAAAAGTTCGTATTGGTGGAAAATTCGACTTTACATACAACGTGTTGATGAAAAAATGATATGACATGGTGCTGTACAAAGATGTCGAGATATTACATGTGTGAAGTTCATTTATAAACTTAAAAGCTCACTATAGCAGCTGATTTATGCCCACTCTGACGCATTGTAGATCATTTTCATTGAACTTTGAGGTTTTATAATGATATCCCATCTGAAGCTAAGTTAATTTCCAGCTAATTTGTATCTTTTTTTATTGTTTGAAAACCATTGTAAATGTAAAGCAATTGATTCATACAGGTAAAAATATACGTCCGGTAGGCAATCTAAACATTTATAATAATATTTTATGCCTATACGGTAGTCCCAATTAAGCTCGATTGGTCATTGTCGGCTCGGGTACTACTTACAAGTACCTCGGGTACTCTTAAGTATACTTACAGTTTATCCATGACGTGAAACTTTAAATGACTTGTAAAGTAAAACACATACTAGGACGTCATTTACATGAGTATAGCGATAAAAGACCATAGCTACCTAGCTATATAATTTAAATGCAATCTTGACGATTTCTCTCAATATACGTTTTACTCTCTAATGGAAAGTACACCTTAGTTTTAAATGTTATAATTGGCTGAAATCTGGCTTTATATATTCCTTCAAGGCTTGGGGCTTCATCAGATGAAAAATGCGTGTTATCTATGCAAATACACAAAAGAAGGAGGCGTGGATTGGGTTTTGAAAATAAATGTTTACATTTTGCATATATCACTACCAAAAAGAACGAAAAGAAACAAACATTAACACGCGTGCATTGTCGGAGATGTTTACAAATCTGTCAACTTGAAGTCATGTATAATAGATCCAAATTTAGTTCACATTTATGAAAGTCTACCGCCCATAATTGGAACTATAGTCACAAAATATTATTATAAATGTTTAGTTTGCCTACCGGACGTATATTTTTACTTGTATGAATCAATTGCTTTACATTTTCAATGATTTTCAAACAATAAAAAAGATACAAATTAGCTGGAAATTAACTTAGCTTCAGAGCGGATATCATTATAAAACCTCAAAATTCAATGAAAATGATCTACAATGCGTCAGAGTGGGCATAAATCAGCTGTAATAGTGAGCTTTTAAGTTTATAAATGAACTTCACACATGTCATATCTCGACATCTTTGTACAGCACCATGTCATATCATTTTTTCATCAACACGTTGTATGTAAAGTCGATTTTTTCCATCAATACGAACTTTTTAAAGAAACCCTGGCGGATATGTTACTCGGGGACATTGGTTAATATAATTGTCGGTGAAAAAACTTTTTCACTGGCATACCTTTAAAGAAATTTGTTAATAAAGTGCTAAATATGGGACAAATCCCTGCATCGTCGACTTTAAATAGCCATATTTCAATAAATCCTGAATTTTAATAACCAGGATTTTTCTAATATCCATGATAATACCTCCTTTGCATGCATCAAAATATATTTTATTTAAAAAACGCATTTAAACAATTATAGAACTGGATTTACTAACCCTACCGAAATTCTTTGAAATATATCGGCTACATCTTCTAGCATGTCCAACTTCTCACAGCATGTCGGGTTTCCGGGGGTGTGAATGCTGGTCTTATAATTGGAACCTTGTGTCTTACGTGGAATAACGTGAGTCTAACAACACGCATGTGCAGTTACTAATACTCGCACATCTAGCTTTGTAAAACTTACGATTAGTTTAGGCACTGTCAATATTCGTACATTTATTTTTTTTTACAAGATTTGTTTACGCGATTCGTTGGTTTACTTTATGTTAATGCGATTTTCAATAGACATATACATGTATTTAAAATAATAATTCGTTTGTTAAGTTAATTTATGTTAATTATGTTAAATGTTCTTTTAAGAGAGTATAATCAAATTTGTTCTGACAGAATGGTATGGTATTTGTGCGCATTATGTACTAGCTGCAATATCTGTTAATGGAAGCGTTAATTGGTGTTGCTCCACCTCCTCATACTGACCGAAGATTTAGAAGAACCTGACGTGGAAAGGAAGGGGCGTGCGAGTCCATCTCAACTGATAAAACTTATGATTATTTAAACTCTAGCAAGCGAAAAAAAAATGGTTGTACTCGTATTTTCAATATGAAGAATTGTAACATAATCAACGATTATAGCATCATGTCATATACTCATAAAGACAAATATTGACGGTGATGTTCTATTGTTGTTGTTACGTTTTTCTGATAAAAATTTATGTAATCATATGCAGACTTTAATACAAGTTATTTAACAATAATTGTACGTATTGGGTATAATGATAAGAGGATTAATTAATTGGTTACAAATGTTGTTGAAACAACTATTCGTATTAAAAATGTTTACTCTAAATGTTTTCTTTAAATTATTTATTACTTTTTTATCTTACGTGTTTCATTAGAAACCAGTTCATACGAAGTATTATCCAGATCGAAAGTCATAGATTGATGACTAACTTAAGTATAAGTGCAATCTTTGGATTTCCAATGTTTACATCTCAATAAAACTTGAACATGGCGTAATTTACATTCATAAAATATTATAATTTCAAATTTGGAATGACTACTGACATACAAAAGCGAATATTAAAATAATATTTTTAATCTGCGCGCACACAATGTCGTTTCTTTTTAAAACGTTAAAAGTAAAACAATTACTCCAAAATAGCTCCCAGTCCTATGTATAGGCAGAATATTTAAGGCCACAATTTAAGTCATTTCCTCATTTCCTGGCTATTTGATTCACATCGATTGTTGTTTTCCGAATCGCAAATCGACCGAAAGCGTCAACGATATCCGCGTTTTCATAACAGGTTCGCTGGTACCAGCAATTATTTGTAAGAAAATAATGTTTTCCATAGCCGACCGCAGGCGAGTTTTTCTGATTGTCTAAATCATCTTTGGGGGAGATTATTTCTTTAGCAAAATACTATTTTCTATTTGATTTATCATGTAAATGCAGTCTGTTACTCTTGTTATCTCGACCAACATTTTAGTTTCGATACTAGTAGCGGGCAACAACAAAGTAAAATGAAAATACATATTTCTCCGAATCAACCTGCCGATACCATCGGGGGTGAGGGAATACTAATATTTGCATAGTCGTATAAAGTTGTCACAGCAACAATAATACTAGTTTTATGGTATTTTTACCATACTTAATTTTTTTAATATATATATAGGTATACAATGGAAGTGCATATTGTTGATGGCATATACGCTGAACAGGAAGAACAGGAACATAAAAATTGTCTGTTCTTTTCTGTTCTTCAATCCCTTTATTTTAATTTCTAAACTATATAAACCGCATTAAAAATATTTGTATTATTGTTATTGTTGTTCTTAGAATACAGATACTCTAGCTTACACTAGTGTGTTTTGTCACAAAAATTACGTCACACGAGAAACATCATGAATTGCGCAAAAGCACGAAAACTAGTTCGATAATACATTTTATTGAAGGAATAAAATAGAATGGCATGTAATATAAATCATAACTCATGGCAAAGCTTGGTCGGATTGTAATCAGCCCTAGCCACATTACTTTGTTCGCCTTATCGTGGGCATTTTAAGCTATCGCAAAAGTTTTTAGTAACATTATACAAAATAGAATAACAATTATTATTTAAAATATGTAATTTTTTTTGGGGGGGGGAGGGGGTTGATAGCCTAAATCACAGGTGGTTAGCGTGTTGCTATGATATTAATAAGTTAAAACATCATTTTGAATGAAAAATAATCAAATTATAACGAAAAATCAACTTCTCTGAAAAAAAAATCACTATCAAATGTATAATGTAACAAGGTATTCAACTCGAAATGACCCGAAAACAGGGTGCATCGCTTTGAACAGCCATTTCTTCATCAATTTTGTAGCGATTTTCAAGAACGCGGTCTTATTCAACGCAGAAATGAATTTCCTTTCTGGAAATATACATATCTTGCAATATTTTTTACAAATGCTTGGTCAAATTTCAAGAAATAACACGATACACAACTCGCGTGACCTACTCGTCATCGATCATTCAAAATGATGTTTTCACTAATTAATATCATAGCTACAAGCTAACCACATGTGGCCTAAATTTTACTGTGTGTATTTTCACCACTTTCGTCTCAGCATGCAAGGAAATCAAAGCGCTGAAGGCACTGCAGTTCTTCGCTATTTGAACGTATTTAGTATCCCTTACAGTCACGGGATATGAAGTTCGACTTTTTGAACACCAATGTAATTTACTTTTAATTGTCTACAGTGGTGAGATTTTGAAATAGGAGGAAAATGCCATCTATTAACAAAATCTCATAGTGTTATGCAAGAATTTTCACAAACTCCACATATGATTACAAAGGTGAACAAATAAATTCAACTTATATCTAAGTTGGCGCTTAGGCAAACTCTGTGAGTCTAACATAGAATGAACCACACCATAACTATAATAATAAATGTATTAGTATTAACGAGCTTTGTATTCAATTTTCGATCAAACCACATTTAAAATATATAATAGTTTTAGCTTGAAATTAAATGCTTCATTTAATATGTTTCCATTTCATTTTTTTTTCATGTTCATGTACTGACATTAACGCGTAACTCCTCTACTCCACCCGTCACCAATATTTTTATGAACGAACCATCTACTGTAATGTTAATTCGTAAATTAACGTATTTTTTCTATAGTTTCAATGGGTCAATACTTTTTCATCGTGTGCATTTATTCCGATTTAAAATTTTCATCCTAAAATACTTGATGTTCTGAATTGCACGTCTATATTAAGTTACAGCACCTGGTCTGTTGCAACATGCACGCTTTTCATGCATGAAACTTGACAGACGACAGCACCTACATGTATTTCGAATTCTTTTGAAAGTCGTTTTTTAAATGCGTACGAAGGGACTTTAATCAGCCAATTGATATAAACAATGGCTATACTAACTCGAAATATACAAACATGTACTGAAATTAAATTTACCCTCGCGTAGATTTTATTAAATGTTGTTGTTTTCACAACTGACTCGCCATAAGGATTCATTTGCTCACCATTTCCTTTAAGCTTTTCATTAGTAACTACCGTTTTATATAACGTAAATGGCAAAACTGTAAATATGTGTTAAACAACCTGCGGTAAACGCTTACTTCATTGACCGACGTCAATCAAAAATAATAGTCCACAGTTAACCCCGTCCTCATAAGCATTCTCGGTACCGATTGGACGAGGAAAATTACTGTTTGGCGACTAGAAAGTAACCTGCGAATTCCTCGTGACGCATCTTTGTCAGAATACATAAAATTACTGTGGCTTGTCAAATTCACCTCGGCTGCCCGGGTATTCGCCTACGAAATAATTCTGATTAGACCAGTGCATGGTGGCAAATGACAACTTAATATGCACTGCTAGACGATTTAACGACAAATCATGTCTGGTTGCCCTTAAGAGGAAAAGATTACTCTGCAAAGGAAGTGCTGAAAATTAAAATTAAAGACGATCTTTTTCCCGCTCCTCGCGCGCTGCGCTGCTTGTATGGCCTCTAAACGCCACAAGCTGTCGACCCGAACCCCAGAACGATTTCCTCAGATGACCATACTGGGTACCGCCGACCTTCGTAACTTCCATTATCTTCATAGGGCCATTACCTTGAAATCCTGGCCTGTATCTCTGCAACCACCGTCCTCTACGCTGCCAACTCCTCTCTCTCCGTCCCTCTTCTGGTGATGTAGTGAAACCATTTTTTTCCTGCGGACAATTTCCATCCGCTTAGCGATCCTTCCGAATTCTGGGATTCAGCGAAGAAACTTAAAACTTGAAACTTGCTAATTTGATGAAACGCCTATTTATATAAGTATATTCAATGGCGTTGTACAAAACATGTATATGTACATACAATTGATAAAAAATAAGAGGTATTGATAATATTATGCAGCATTAATTAAAGGATTAATGATCTAAATATGTGTGATATAAATAATAATGCTGTAAGAAACTTAAGCAATAAAACAATACCGGCTACACTATTAAAACACAGTAAAAGTAAAATATTATGTAATAAATTGATATAACTAGGGTTAAGACAATAATTATAATGATATTATGAACACATATTTGGCAACATAAAGACACTGTTTTTCATAATCTAAAAGGATACGTAAAAGGATATTTCTGTACTCTGGCTGTCGGATCCCACAGCTTTTAGTCACCTGTCACCCTTAAGGACACTTCTTTTGGGTTTTAACCTTATTTGAACTATCGTGACTACAAGTCACAAATAGACTGTCCAAGTGTGACTACAAGACACAACTTGAAGGTTAAAATTACAGTGTGACTATAAGACACAACTAGAGGGCCTAAGCGTGATTAAAAGACAGCTGGTTGATGTAACTCAATCATTGAGCAAAGAAGCCCTAATGATTCTTGGTTACCAGTCACTTGTACAATAAATATCCTTTTCGAGCAAAGAAGCCCGCACATTCTTTAATTTCTTGGTCCTCCGAGTCCTAGTGACAAATAAGCCCGTACAACTGAGTCTCGAATTTTTTTTAAATCACAGGGATAAGCGAAGTCAGCAGGGTCGAGGGATGACGGTTCTTGCTTGATTAACAGAGTCGCCCGAGGCAGTTCCTATATCCGACCCTCCTCATGTGATGTAGTGAAACAACTAACCTTTTACGGACAATTACCATTCCGCTTGGCGATTCTTCGGTGTCTTCAAGTAAATCTAACCTACTAGTATATCAAACCCTCCCCTCGATCGCGACGTGCATTCTCCAGCTGCTGACCGAGCTCTGTTAAACTATTTAATACTGCATCATTTATAGAGTTACCTTGATTTTTTGGACAAGCGCCATTTTCTTTTACATGTTCAACTTTAATCGCGAGCTGACAGATTCAATTGTCATTGGCGATTTTGGCGATCGGAAACGCTAAAATATAATATCGTGACTTTAAAATAGAGCTAGAAAAATACGCTTTAAATAATTTAATTAAGCACAAATATTTAAATGGGTGTTATTGATTTTTGTCACGTGTTTGTCGCATATTCACCGCTGAAATTTGTGTTATTAATTGCACGTGTTTTTAAACCACACGTAAATGTATGTAAATATAAATTATAACACGGGAGATCACATCATTTGTGTCCTCAATTTGCTTATTATGAGTTTATTTTTTCACCATCGAAATATATGGTATTGAAATATTTGATGAGCATGCATTTTTCTTTCGACATGCAGTTTTTTCGACACATTCAGATCATACTTTTCTAGCCGCGTCATGCGAAAATAGGTCTTATGGCGCGTTGGCTAGCGAAGCTTAAGCCCTGTCTGCGCAGTTGCGCAAGGTTTCGTGGTCTCATTATATATATCCTGACCTACTGCGAGATGCGCAGGCTGGACCATTGCTACGCTAGCCGCATATGGCATAAGACCCATTTTCGCATGACGCGGATCTATAAAATAAATGTGTTTCTTATAAATGGAACATCTTTTCACACTACTTTTAGATAAGAAATTGAAGTCAAACTGTGGTATTTATAGTGAACTGGTAGCAATTCAGTCTTTCAAGAACGACTTCCATACAGACTGAAGAGTACGGAAAACATTTGTGGTTAGATAATGAAACGATTTCCGTCTTATCATGACACTATATATTTTGGTAGTTTGTGTTTCAAATCTTGAAAGCAATAATGTGTCATTAACGTTTATCGATAGTCCAGTGTGTATTCCCCGGACGATTTAGTACCGAGTCAAAATGCAAAGTATTATTTAAACATATATGACACACACAATAATATCGAAAATGATCAACCCAAGCAGTTTTGTTGTTTTCTGTTGAGTTTAAGCGAAAGTTGATAAATAATTTCCGATTGTCATGAATTTCCCCCAATGAAATGCATTTTACTTATCATTATAAAACAAAAATGAAATATAATTCATATGAAAATTAAAATAAAACGTTTTTTTTTTTAAATATTTTGTTGGCTTTCCGTTTTTCTTCCGTTCATCTGACAAAGAATCGGCCGATATTAATTAAGGTTGGTAACTAATGACCTCTTCTGCGCACGTGAATGTGTGAATTTAAAAGTTCATTTAGAAGTCCTGCTGCAGATTTTCCAGCCATATGAGATCCCCACCCCCACCCCGCAGTACTACAAGAAATCAGTCAAGCGCTATCAACGAAGTTACGCAATAGACGAGCGTAACCTTATACTATTGCACTGTTATCACCCGTTCAATTGGACTTTCCCCACTATACTTGTTGATCTTTTCCCGCATCTATTAATAGTCTCAGATTATGAATGACCTGTACTACGCCATTAAGACGCAGCAGATAGTGGACTATTTTAATCATTCATAAACAATCTCTTCCGCGACACGTATAATACAAACATTGTTTATTGATTCTTTTCTATATGAGCTCCGTTAAAAAAATATTCCATCTAACACGATATTAACATAATATTTCCATTTAAGAATGAATATAGTTGAAGAACTAAAACCTCTTGCATAAATTATACATCTCTTTCTCGCGCGGATACGGCAGATGTGGCGGGTAGAAGGCTTTCCGTAGATAACAGCGAACTGACTTGAAATTGTTGGCAACGACATTAGCTGTTCGCTACGCGAACAACTAAGAAGGAAGACAGGCAGGTGTGACAGCAGACCTCTTAACACCAACATTTGTTATGAATGCCATGCGTATAGTATTAGTATATTTTCACATCTTTATAGGATCGATCACTGAGTGAGAATTATGTCACAATAAAATTCAATCAAAGTGCTTTTATTTCAGTGCTGCCCTACTGGTTTGATGCAGCAGAATCAGGCGTCATACCAAAGACTGCAAACACGCTGGTACATATACTAAAATATTTTTGTCAGCAAAACGCGTTTTACTGGGATTTTTAAACAAAAAGTTATTATTTAAATTTTAAATTACTAGATCTTAATCATTTTAGCTTAAGGAAAATATATTTCAGCTATTTATCCATTCAACTGATTTCATATACGCGCGAACTGTTGTCGGAATAGCGCAAGTCTCACACATTACGCGTTTATATCATGCATTCTAAATCGTATGTTCAAAAACTTGTGACTTGACCCCATCCAAGCTTGAACCGGAGACCTCCGGATTAACAGTTTGTCGCGTGAAATCGCCTGATACAAAGAGTTGTATGAAATAACGTAAAATGTAAAGGTAATACAATATGCTATACGCGTTTTATTGGGTTGTGGTCTGTTGCCAAACGATACATAACACTAAAAAAAGAAATGATGTATACTGGGCTTGACTTTGGAAAACCCCATTAATCTTTAGGATCCGCTGACCCTTTCATGCACCGATGATTATTTCGTAAGAATATGAAATGTGGTTTTGAAAGGAATGTTCTTGTTCTGGCGTTATTTGCACTATCAGATTAGTTTTGTTCCGAAACTCTGGCACATTCCCGAATGCGTGTGTTGTACACTAAACACATATATAACGCGGATGGCGTGGTCCAAGCCACTCATCCTCGATACAAACGAACAGCGTTATAAATAAATTCAGTGCTCATATATTGCCATTTCGCGTTATTTTAGTGTCATTTTCCAAAACATGTCAATAAATCATACCATATCGATAGCTGTATACATACCGCTTTTCTAGCATATATATGCATTATTATTGGATGATTATTTTTGTAAACTGTTATTATTAACACGGTGTTTTTAGTTCTGTTGTCAATGGTTTATTCATCACTTTTTGAAATGCGTCACGTTTTATCTGTAGTCAGTATTGCAGTCTGAGAAAAAAAGCAACTTCATTTTTTTCTGCCGTTTACCCCACCTCAGGTTCACATTGACGGTCATAGCGACGCGGCGCCTGTTCTCAATGTGCCCGGATATCCGTTCTTCAAGTGGCCAACCAAGGATCAACTCAAATACCTCATGCAAACAAACGACGGATTCATACAGGTACTTTAAACTGTTTTATAAATATACATTACTATGATAGTGGCATTGTGTACTTGAATTGAAAAGATGATATGAAGAAGGGTTAGTACGGCGAGACTTGTCGTGGCATGACACTAACATAGTATTACATTTTCATAAAAAAATTTTTTTTTAATCTTTGATGTAACAAGCAAAAAATAAGCGTTTGATTGTTAAAAGCAATAGCCAAATTAACTGAATCGAACCTTGTGTAGTAATATAAAAATTATTTGTGATTTGTCATGGTTACGCCACTTGAAATAGTCCTCAACAATTTAATGAAAAAGCACAGTAACAAGACGCAATGTCGCAATGTGCCTAATGCGAATGGAATCAGCATTCTAAATGTTACAGACTCAAGCAGAATACAGAAGGGCTTCGTTCAAACATACATTCTTGTTTCACATAAGTAAACGACCAAAAACAAAGATGGCTGCCATTTTAAACTTACACAATGTGTACAACTACGTGAAGCATTATTCCCGCCGATTTTGTTAATTTTAAACAACTCTTCTTTTTGCTAACTGACAAAATCAGACCTCTACTGGCTAATACTGTTGTTACCAAAATTTGTGTATGGATGAAAAACAACATATTTATTTGTGTCTAGTTTTGTCTGCTTTCATGATGACTTGAACATATCCACGCGACATACACGATACATTTATTCATAGTTCTCTGCATTTTCCGGTTTAACACTGTCGATAATTTTTTGTGGATAGACATACTTTGATCAACAAACAAAGGACCGACATAATCTGCAAAGAAATGACTCTTTACATTCTACATCAATTTCCGTTGAAAAGTCAAAAAAGCGATGAACCACAATTATAATATTTAAAAGAACTATACAATGCAATCTCACTGATTGTATTTGAGTCTTATATTCCTACTCTTTTACTAACATCTTGTTATTAAATGAATCATAAAAAGGCAAATACGTCATATCTGTATGTAACTGCGTTTCAAAATGCCCAGACATAAGCGTCTTTGAACTGATTGAATGATGTAATCACCTAACGTTATATTGAAGCATGCAAGCGCATGCAGTTTTGCCATTTGATATGCATTCAGTAAAAACATGGCCGTTTCTCACGGGCGCCACCTCTTTTTGAGATGCATTAATAAATGAGCCAATACTACTTCCCATGTTGCGCTAAGAACCGGATGTTTTGAAATTTCACTGATAATTGTACAGGGGGAGTAAGTATTATATGCTTTTTAAACATAATTCGAATTATTTTTTAAATCGGACAATGTATTGCGATTCAGCGAAAATTAATTCATCCACAAATGTACAGAAACATATAAGTACAACTCATTTTGAAACATGATGACCTTCATAAGGTTAAAGTTGAGGTTTGTTGAAGATTTAAAAGAAAATAAATTTTGTCTGTATGGCGATAAAATATCCGAAGAGTGATATCGCTATCAACCCATTGCTTGGAACATGTACAATTTGTTGCATTCACACCTATATCGGCGTCTTATCGATATAATAGATTATTTTAATTCTACTACATGAGATGGAGCCAATGCCGATGAGGTGGCGCTAATGACAGAAGGTAGCGTCAATATACATTTTCAGCTGTTTTAATTGTCGTTGCCGACCATACACTTTTTGTGTGGTATTCCAGGTTGAATGTTGGATCTTTTTTTTCTTAATTCGATATAAGTAATGCAATATCGAAAATGTCAGTTCTATATAATTATGACGAAACGTGTGTTGCAAAATGATTTTGAACTACTTTTTTTGTAATTAAATATACTATATAACTGGACACTAACAAGAGAATAATAAAAAAAGTTAACGATCTCAGACCGAGCTACCGTAATATTTGGAGATGTTAGTGGAACAAACGACATATTTAAGCCTAATTAAGATTCGTCCACCTTTGCCTTTTTGTGAATTTAGCTTTTGGATTAGGGGACAAATATCATCGGTTCAAGCAGAAGTATCATATTTTGATTATTTCGTGAATTATCTTACTTAATAAACAGTATAAGAAATATTTTTATAATCTGAGAATTTTGTTATTGGATTATTGAGTATTACATAGTTTGGATTTGTATCGTTAAATATGTTTTATTCCAGTTGATGACATCTTAATCGAGTTGGTTGCTTACTTATTAAAATTTTGTATCGAATGTGTATATGTTCTGTATAGATTTGGGTTTACGTTTATACGTTAAAAAACAAAAATAATTATAAAAAAGAAACATTATCTATCAAATGTAAGTCATGTGATGATTAATATATCGTGCATTGGCGCCACCTCCTGTCCTTAGCGCCACCTTTTTGGCATTCGCTCCATCTCAATTGGAAAATTATAAAATTATCTATTAGATATGCAAGAAGCCAATGTGTTGGTGCATGCAGGAACCAGTATATGTTGAACGGAATTGTTTGATGTCATTGGCGTATAACTCTTGTCTTGTCACACAGGAAAAGACATCGATATGTTTTCCAAACCTCCACCATGGCACAACTTATAAAGGTCCCCACATTTCCAAATGGGTTGTGATTGTATGTTTCTGTACATTTGTGCACGAATTAAGCTTGTTCGAAGCGCGATACATTTTCCGAATTTTAAAATAATTCTAAATATGTTGAACTATATATAAAATCTACTCCTGAAAAATCTTCCTTGAAATTTCAAAACATCCGGTCCTTAGCGCCACTTCGGAAGTTGCATTGGCTCATTTATTAATGCATGACCAAAAGAGTTGGCGCCCGTAATTAATGGCCGTGTAAAATATCAATAGGAACATTGTATTAGATTAATAAGTTACAGCTTTTATACGGTACATTGATTTGAAATGTATCCATTCATTCAATGCACGTATATATTGAACTTAAAGAATAAATGTATGAGGATGTTGATACATTTTAACGAGTTCAATCGTCTAAAAGTCTTTAACCGTATACGACCTTTATTCGAAAGTGAAACCAAAAGTAGTCCGATTTGTACATGTAAAAGCCAGAGTTGACATGACATCCAGAGTTTTCATTCTATAATATCATTTGGTTGTAGGATAAAATTGTTTGTCGTTCAACAATATGTAAGGACTGTACTTCCAATTTGATTGAAATTGTTTACCTAAATATCCACAATATTTTCTACCTGATTACCTATTCAGTTTGTTATAAAATCATATTACATTGGTATCAATATATGGACATACAATATTAACGTACAATTATGCAAGGCAATATTAAGTAAGCACTTAATCGATGAACGGATTATGATTGTGTTTGCCATTAATGCATGCATGCAATCACCGTTTTACCGAGTCGAACAATTGAATACGCCGATCATTATTGTGTACCGTAATTTACCAACATGACGGAACTGTGCGAAAATGCATATTTCTACCTTAGGCGGCGGCGATGGCTGGCTTCCTTAATCGCGTGATCTGGGTGTGGCCTGACTGGGACATCGAGAACCACGAGGACTACTACAACATGTTCACCATAAGTATCGGCTGGACGTACACCAAGACCGACAACTGGCTGGTCCGTATCGTCAAATCCCCGGATAAGGTATTCTGCATGTGCTACACGAACGGCACCGATCTCGAGTGCTTTTCGTTCGTCAACTTGGAGACGGGTGAGGAAGATAGAGAAAAAGGATACTCTGTGCCGAAAGAAGCGTGCATCGTGCGGAAGCTTTTGATTATTGAGGAGTTGCATCAGTTTACCGCGATGAAGTACTTCAACAACAGCGACTGGGCCACCGGGCGAGAAAGCGTTCTTCTCGATATTGACGAGGACTTTTACGGGTGTACCTACGTCGTAGATCCCATCTTGAAAACTAATGTAACGCTAGATAAGTTGTGGCAATTAAATGACATAATCACGCCTGTCTTTTGTCCGGTCGATGCGGCGCAGGAAAAAGCTACTGACAAAATCCTCACGGAGCTAGTTGCACATGTGATGAATAAGAAGCAGTGCCAAACGGATGAACTGAGAAAGTCTACGAGATGCTTGGGTATATCGAAGCTAAACCTCAAAGAAGTTTACACAGATCAAATGAGTCTTTTATTAATGTCAAAATCGATATCTACTTGTAGTTATTTTAAGGAAACAGGAGAGTGTGTAACTAAACTGGTCGAGTTTTTATCGTCGATGACAATCAAGCAGCTTGGTGCTCTTCATTTCATAGGGTTCTGTGCCAACACGTCTCCAAGGACGTACCTGGACTACCGTGAGTTCCGGGTCTGCTCGGGCGCCAATACTCCGGAACAGAGCGCAGTCATAGTCCACGCCACTGACGAAAAGGAAGTAAGGCGCCGCACGATCTTCCTCAAGCATATGTTGAGAAATGTTATGAAGAGGAAACCGGGGCTTATCACCGTAGCCAGGTCAGTGAGGGACGGTTACACTCCACGCGAGCTGTTTGAACAGATCGAGGAGTCCGTGCTAAGGACTCTGAACGCGACCAGTGATCGGCCGCTAAGAGTACATTACGACAGCGAATTGTTGGGCGGGAAAGGAGGCTGGCCAAAAGCGCATACCGTCTAAAGCTACCGTAATTGGGGATGTAACGGCAATATATTATTATCTGGTATCATCGGACTGATGAAATTCAATGCAATCAAATGAAAAAAGAAAATAAGAAAGCATGGCGTATTACGTCCATATTTGGATAGAGATAGTTCAAGAACAGAAAAGGGGCGCAGCCAAATTGACCATTTTCAAATCAAGGCTCTAGTTAATTATGCTTAATAAAATTAATTAATTGTATGGCGCTTTGCTTTTATTGTAATTCAGATGT